>NW_017212150.1:0-16921 GCF_001704415.2 Capra hircus
ATAGTTTCTTAATCTAATCTTACATTAATAAACAAACAAGTCTTTCCACGCCAACGCCGTCCACCCCTTCGAATTCCCTGGATCCACCGGGGCTGGACCGCCGGCAGGCACCAACTCCACACAAGGTCTTAGGCCCTGGCATCGACGGAGAGGAATCCCGAGAGGCCCCCGAGCAACTCGCAAAGGGGACTGCCTTTCCTGAGGCCACCAGAGCGGGTCCAGTGGTCCCCGTCGTAAGGCGAGAGCACGTACCGCAACTCGAAAAAATCCAGGAGATTCTCCCCTCCAGGGGAGATGAGGCCCATTTCCGCTAAGGCGTCTCGACTCTAAACACACCCTAACCTCTGGAATTCCAAAGGATCCTTCACACCCTTGCTGCAACTCAAGAAGTTCCCCCGACATACCCGTCTCCACACGAGAGGAAGCACGAGAGTCACCGCCCATCCAGAGGAGCCCCGTTTCTGCCTCCAAGTTCGAGAGGAGGGATCCTTTTGCTGCGTGGTCGGGAAAGAATTCCCGGCGTTCCCGTCGCATCTCAAGAGGAGGCGCTGTCGACACGAAAGGGAGAGGAACTCCAGGGTCGTGCCACCATTTCCCAGAGTCCCCCAGATGTCTCAGTCCATTCCAGGGAAGCCTGTTTCCCCCGGCACTGCCTCGACTTTCAAACCGAGGATGACTGACACCACGGTGGAACGTGGGACATCACTGGGGGAAAGCATCGTTGGAAAGCCTGTGGGAAAGCCTCATGGGAAAGCCCTGAGGGAAAGCCACAGATCCCTTGATCCAAGCGAAGGGAAGCGTGAACTGCTGCTACAGCTCGGGAGGAAAGCGCTCTTGCATGTCCACACTCGAGACCAGGACTGACTCCCATGGGAGACTACAGAAGTACCCAAAGATGCATGTCAGCCCTGCAGAGGAATCCTCAGGTTCCGGAACAGACTCCACACAAGGACTTAGCCCCGGCATCGACGGGAGAGGAATCCCGAGAGGCCCCGAGCAACTCGTATGGGACCTGCCTTCTGAGGCCACCAGAGCGGGATCCTGATGTCCCCGTTGTAAGTCGAGAGCACCTGCCCAACTCGAGAAAATCCAGGAAGTTCTCCCTCCAGGCGAGATGAGGCCCTTTCCGCTGAGCGTCTCGAGGCTAATCACACCAAACCTCTGGAACTTCAAAGGGCCTTCACACACTTGCTAAAACTAAAGAAGTTCGCCGACATACCCGTCTTCACTCGAGAGAAGCACGAGAGTCCCGCCCACATCTAGAGGAACCCCGTTTCCGCCTCCTAGCACGAGAGGAGGTATCCTTTGCCTGATTGGTCGGGAAAGAATTCCCAGCGTTCCCCGTCGCATCTCAAGAGGAGGCACTCTCCACAGGAAAGGCGAGCGGAACTCCAGGGTCGTGCCACAATTCCCAGAGTCCCCCAGATGTCTCAGTCCATTCCAGGGAAACCTGTTTCCCTACACTGCCTCGAATTTCAGGACAAGGATCCACTCACACCACGGTGGCACGTGGGACAGCCCTTTGGGAAATCCTTGAGGGAAAGCCACAGATCCCTTGATCCATGCGAAGAGAAGCGTGACACTGCTGCTACAGCTCAGGAGGAAAGCGCACCTGCATGCCCCCATTCGAGACGAGGACTGACTCCCCTGGGGAGACTCCAGAAGTACCCCAAGATCTATGTCAGCACTGGAGAGGAATCCTCAGGTTCCGGCACCGACTCCACACAAGGTCTTAGGCCCCGGCATCGACGGGAGAGAAATCCGGAGAGGCCCCCGAGCAACTCGCATGAGGACTGGCCTTTCCTGAGGCCACCAGAGCGGGTCCCTGAGGACCCCGTCGTAAGTCGAGAGCACCTGCACCAACTCAAGAAAATGCAGGAGGTTCTCCCCTCCAGGGGAGAGGAGGCCCATTTCCTCTGAGGCATCCCCAGGCTAATTAAACCTAACCTCTGGAACTTCCAAAGGGTCCTTCACACCCTTGCTACAACTCAAGAAGTTCCCCGACATACCCGTCTCCACTCGAGAGGAAGCACGAGAGTCCCGCCCACATCCAGAGGAGCCCCGTTTCCACCTCATAGCTCGAGAGGAGGGATCTTTCCCTGTGTGGTCGGGAAAGAATTCCTGGCGTTCCGGTCGCATCTCAAGAGGAGGCGCTCTCCACAGGAAAGGAGAGAGGAACTCCAGGGTCGTGCCACCATTCCCAGAGTCCCCCAGATGTCTCAGTGCATTCCAGGGAAACCTGTTTTCCCTGCACTGCCTCGACTTTCAAGCCGAGGATCGACTCACACCACGGTGGCACGTGGGACAGCCCTGTGGGAAAGACTCGAGGGAAAGCCTCGTGGGAAAGCCTCGAGGGGAAAACCACAGTTGCTTTGATCAAACCGAAGGGAAGTGTGACACTGCTGCTACAGCTCGGGAGGAAAGCGCACGTGCATGCCCCCACTCGAGACGAGGACTGACTCCCCTGGGGAGACTCCAGAAGTACCCCAAGATCCACGTCAGCACTGGAGAGGAATCCTCACGTTCTGGCACCGACTCCAAACAAGGTGTTAGGCCCCGGCATCGTCGGGAGAGGAATCCGGAGAGGCCCCGAGTAACTAGCATGGGGACTGGCCTTTCTTGAGGATATCAGAGTGGGTCCCTGAGATCCCCGTCATAAGTCGAGAGCACCTGCCGCAACTCGAGAAATTCCAGGAGGTTCTCCTCTTCAGGCGAGACGAGGCCCATTTCCTCTGAGGCGTCCCCAGGCTAATCACACCTAAACTCTGGAACTTCCAAAACGGACCTTCACACCCTTGCTGCAACACAAGAAGATCCCCGACATACCCGTCTCCACTCGAGAGGAAGCACGAGAGTCCCGCCCACATCCAGAGGAGCCCCGTTTCCGCCTCCTAGCTCGAGAGGAGGGATCCTTTCCCTGCGTGGTCGGGAAAAGAATTCTCCGGCGTTCCCGTTGCATCTCAAGAGGGGACGCTTTACACAGGAAAGGCGTGAGGAACTCCAGGGTTGTTCCACCATTCCAAGAGTCCCCCAGATGTCTCAGGCCATTCCAGGGAAACCTGTTTTCCCTGCACTGCCTCGACTTTCAAGCCGAGGATTGACTCACACGACCGTGGCACGTTGGACAGCCCTGTGGGAAATCCTCCTGGGAAATTCTCGTCGGGAAGCCTCGAGGGAAAGCCACAGATCCCTTGATCCACGCGAAGGGGAGCGTGACACTGCTGCTACAGCTCGGGAGGAAATTTCACGTGCATGCCCTTACTCGGGACGAGGACTGACTCCCCTGGTGGAGACTCCAGAAGTACCCCAAGATCCATGTCAGCACTGGAGAGGAATCCTCAGGTTCCGGCACCGACTCCACACAAGGTCGTAGGCCCCGGCATCGACGGGAGAGGAATCCCGAGAGGCCCTCGAGCAACTCGCATGGGGACTGGCCTTTCCTGAGGCCACCAGAGCGGGTCCCTGAGGTCCCCGTCGTAACGCCAGAACACCTGCATCAACTCGAGATAATGCAGGAGGTTCTCCCCTCCAGGGAGATGAGGCCCATTTCCTCTGAGGCTTCCCAGGCTAATCACACCTAACTTCTGGAACTTCCAAAGGGTCCTTCACACCCTTGCTGCAACTCAAGAAGTTCCCCGACATACCCGTCTCCAATCAAGAGGAAGCACGAGAGTCTCGCCCAATCCAGAGGAGCCCCGTTTCCGCCTCCTAGCTCGAGAAGAGGGTTCCTTTCCCTGCGTCGTCGGGAAAGAATTCCCGGCGGTTCCGTCGCATCTCAAGAGGAGGAGCTCTTCACAGGAAAGCCGAGAGGAACTCCAGGGTCATGCCAACATTCCCAGAGTCCCCCAGATGTCTCAGTCTATTACAGGGAAACCTGTTTTCCCTGCACTGCCTCGACTTTCAAGCCGAGGATCGACTCACACCATGGTGGCACGTGGGACAACCCTGTGGGAAAGCCTCGTGGGAAAGCCTCATGGGAAAGCCTCGAGGGAAAGCCACAGATCCCTTGATCCAAGCGAAGGGAAGCGTGACACTGCTGCTACAGCTCGGGAGGAAGGTGCACTTGCATGCCCCACTCGAGACGAGGACTGACTCCCCTGGGGAGACTCCAGAATACCCCAAGATCCATGTCAGCACTGGAGAGGAATCCTCAGGTTCTGGCACCGACTCCACACAAGGTCTTAGGCCCTGGCATCGACGTGAGAGGAACCCCGAGAGGCCCCCGAGCAACTCGCATGGGACTGGCCTTTCCTGAGGCCACCAGAGCGGTCCCTGAGGTACCCGTCGGAAGTCGAGAGCACCTGCCGCAACTCGAGAAAATCCAGGAGGTTCTCCCCTCCAGGCGACATGAGGCCCATTTCCGCTGAGGTATCTCGAGGCTAATCACACGTTACCTAAGGAACTTCCAAAGGGTCCTTCACACCCTTGCTGGAACTCAAGAAGTTCCGCAACATTCCCGACTCCACTTGAGAGGAAGCACGAGAGTCCCGCCCACATCCAGAGGAGCCCCGTTTCCGCCTCCTAGCTCCAGAGGTGGGATCCTTTTCTGCGTGGTCGGGAAAGAATTCCCGGCGTTCCCGTCGCATCTCAAGATGAGGCGCTCTCCACAGGAAAGGCGAGAGGAACTCCAGGGTCGTGCCACCATTCCCAGAGTCGCCCAGATATCTCAGTCCATTCCAGGGAAACCTGTATTCCCTGCACTGCCTCAACTTTTAAGCCGAGGATCGACTCACACCACGGTGGCACGTGGGACAGCCCTGTGGGAAAGCCTCGTGGGAAAACCTCGTGGGAAAGCCTCGAGGGAAAGCCACAGATCCCTTGATCCACTCGAAGGGAAGCGTGACACTGCTGCTACAGCTGGGGAGGAAAGCGCATGTGCATGCCCCCACTCGAGACGAGGACTGACTCCCGTGGGGAGACTCCAGAAGTACCCCAAGATCCATGTCAGCACTGGAGAGGATTCCTCAGGTTCCGGCACTGACTCCACACAAGGTCTTAGGCCCCAGCATCGACGGGAGAGGAAACCCGAGAGGCCCCCGAGAGGCCCCCAAGCAACTCGCATGGGGACTGGCCTTTCCTGAGGCCACCAGAGTGACTCCCCAGGGTAGTGGGTCCCTAGCAGTGTCATGCTTCCCTTCGCGTGCGTCAAGGGATCTGTGGCTTTCCCTCGAGGCTTTCCCTCGACGCTTTCCCACGAGGCTTTCCCAGTGGGCTGTCCCACGTGCCACCGTGGTGTGAGTCGATCCTAGGCTTGAAAGTCAAGGCAGTGCAAGGAAAACAGGTTTCCCTGGAATGGACTGAGACATCTGTGGGACTCTGGGAATGGTGGCACGACACTGGAGTTCCTCTCTCGTTTCCTGTGGAGAGTGCCCCGAGCAACTTGCATGGGGACTGGCCTTTCATGAGGCCAACAGAGCGGGTCTCTGAGGTCCAAGTCGTAAGTCGAGAGCTCCTGCTGCAACTCGAGAAAATCCAGGAGGTTCTCCCCTCCAGGCGAGATGTGGCCCATATCCGATGACGCGTCTCGAGGCTATTCAACAAGCGTCTGGAACTAACAAACGGGGCTTCAAACCCTAGCTGCAACTCAAGAAGTTCCCCGAAATACACCTCTCCACTCGAGAGGAAGCAGGAGAGTCCCGCCCACATCCAGAGTAGCCCCGTTACTGCCTCCTAGCTCGAGAGGAGGGATCCTTTCACTGAGTGGTCGGTCAAGTATTCCCGGAGTTCCCGACTCATCTCAAGAGGAGGCGCTATCCACAGGAAAGGCGAGAGGAACTCCAGATTCGTGCACCCATTCCAAGAGTCCCCCAGATGTCTCAGTCCTTTCCAGGGAAACCTGTTTCCCTACACTGCCTCGACTTTCAGGACGAGGATCCACTCACACCACGGTGGCACTTGGCACAGCCCTTAGGGAAATCCTCGAGGGAAAGCCACAGATCCCTTGATCCATGCGAAGAGAAGCGTGACACTGCTGCTACAGCTTGGGAGGAAAGCGCACGTGCATGCCTCCACTCGAGATGAGGACTGACTCCCCTGGGGAGACTACAGAAGTACCCCAAGATCTATCTCAGCACTGGAGAGGAATCCTCAGGTTCCGGCACCGACTCCACACAAGGTCTTAGACCCCGGCATCGACGGGAGAGAAATCCCGAGAGGCCCCCGAGCAACTCGCATGGGGACTGGCCTTACCTGAGGCCACCAGAGCGGGTCCCTGAGGTCCCCGTCTTAAGTCGAGAGCACCTGCACCAACTCGAGAAAATATAGGAGGTTCTCCCCTCCAGGGGAGATGAGGCCCATTTCCTCTGAGGCGTCCCCAGGCTAATTACACCTAACCTCTGGAACTTCCAAAGGGTCCTTCACACCATTGCTGCAACTCAAGAAGTTCCCCGACATACCCGTCTCCACTCGAGAGGAAGCACGAGAGTCCCGCCCACATCCAGAGGAGCCCCGTTTCCGCCTCATAGCTCGAGAGGAGGGATCTTTCCCTGCGTGGTCGGGAAAGAATTCCCGGCGTTCCCGTCGCATCTCAATTGGAGGCGCTCTCCACAGGAAAGGAGAGAGGAACTCCAGGGTCGTGCCACCATTCCCAGAGTCTTCCAGACGTCTCAGTCCATTCCAGGGAAACCTGTTTTCCCTGCACTGCCTCGACTTTCAAGCCAAGGATCGACTCACACCTCGGTGGCACGTGGGACAGCCCTGTGGGAAAGCCTGGTGGGAAAGCCTCGTGGGAAAGCCTCATGGGATAGCCTCGTGGGAAAGCCTCGAGGGAAAGCCACAGATCCCTTGATCCACCTGAAGGGAAGCGTGAAACTGCTGCTGCAGCTCGGGAGGAAAGCGCACGTGCATGACCCCACTCGAGACGAGGACTGACTCCCCTGGGGAGACTCCAGAAGTACCCCAAGATCCATGTCAGCACTGGAGAGGAATCCTCAGGTTCCGGCACCGACTCCACACAAGATCTTAGGCCCCGGCATCGACGGGAGAGGAATCCTGAGAGGCCCCCAAGCAACTCGCATGGGGACTGGCCTTTCCTGAGGCCACTAGAGCGGGTCCCTGAGGTCCCCGTCGTAAGTCGAGAGCACCTGCCGCAACTCTAGAAAATACAGGAGGTTCTCCCCTCCAGGCGAGATGAGGCCCATTTCTGCTGAGGCGTCCTGAGGCTAATCACACCTGACCTCTGAAACTTCCAAAGGATCCTTCACACCTTTGCTGCAACTCAAGAAGTTCCCTGACATACCCGTCTCCACTCGAGAGGAAGCACGAGAGTCCCGACCACATCCAGAGGAGCCCCGTTTCCACCTCCTAGCTCGAGAGGAGGGATCCTTTCCCTGCGTGCTCGAGAAAGAATTCCCGGCGTTCCCGTCGCATCTCAAGAGGAGGCGCTCTCCACAGGAAAGGCGAGAGGAACTCCGGGGTCGTGCCAGCATTCCCAGAGTCCCCCAGATGTCTCAGTCCATTCCAGGGAAACCTGTTTTCTCTGCACTGTTTTGACTTTCAAGCCGAGGATAGACTCACACCACGGTGGCACGTGGGACAGCCCTGTGGGAAAGCCTCGTGGGAAAGCCTCGTGGGAAAGCCTCGAGGGAATGCCACAGATCCCTTGTTCCACGTGAAGGAAAGGGTGACACTGCGGCTACAGCTCAGGAGGAAATCGCACGTGCATGCCCCCACTCGAGACGAGGACTGACTACCCTGGGGAGACTCCAGAAGTACCCCAAGATCCATGTCAGCACTGGAGAGGAATCCTCAGGTTCCGGCACTGACTCCACACAAGGTTTTAGGCCCCAGCATCGACGGGAGAGGAAACCTTAGAGGCCCCCGAGAGTCCCCCGAGCAACTCGCATGGGGACTGGCCTTTCCTGAGGCCACCAGAGCGGGTCCCTGAGGTCCCCGTCGTAAGTCGAGAACAGCTGCCCCAACACGAGAAAATCCAGGAGGTTCTCCCATCCGGGCGAGATGAGATCCAATTCCGCTGAGGCGTCTCGAGGCTTATAACACCTAAACTCTGGAACCTACAAAGGGTCCTTCACACCATTGTTGCAACTCAACAAGTACCCCGACATACCCGTTTCCACTCGAGAGGAAGCACGAGAGTCCTGCCCACATCCAGAGGAGCCCCGTTTCCGCCTCCTAGCTCGAGAGGAGGGATCCTTTCCCTGCGTGGTCGGGAAAGAATTCCCGGCGTTCCCGTCGCATCTCAAGAGGAGGCGCTCTTCACAGGAAAGGCGAGAGGAACTCCAGGGACGTGCCACCATTCCCAGAGTCCCCCAGATGTGTCAGTCCATTCAAGGGAAACCTGTTTTCCCTGCACTGCCTCGACTTTCAAACCGAGGATCGACTCACACCACGGTGGCACTTGGGACAGCCCTGTGGGAAAGCCTCGTGGGAAAGCCTCGTGGGAAAGCCTCGAGGGAAAGCCCCTGATCCCTTGATCCTCGCGAAGGGAAGCGTGACACTGCTGCTACAGCTCGGAAGGAAAGCGCACGTGCATGCCCCCACTCGAGACGAGGACTGACTCCCCTGGGGAGACTCCAGAAGTAGCCCAGGATCCATGTCAGCACTGGAGAGGAATGCTCATGACCGGCACCGACTCCACACAAGATCTTAGGCCCCGGCATCGTCGGGAGAGGAATCCCGAGAGGACCCCGAACAACTCGCATGGGGCATGGCCTTGCGAGGTCCCTGAGGTCCTCGTCGTAAGTCGAGAGCACCTGCCGCAACTCGAGAAAATCCAGGAGGTTCTCCCCTCCAGGCGAGATGAGGCCCATTTCCGCTGAGGCGTCTCGAGGCTAATCACACCTAACCTCTGGAACTTCCAAAGGGTCCTTCACACCCTTGCTGCAACTCAAGAAGTTCCCCGACATACCCGTCTCCACTCGAGAGGAAGCACGAGAGTTCTGCCCACATCCAGATGAGCCCCGTGTCCGCCTCCTAGCTCGAGAGGAGGGATCCTTTCCCTGCGTGGTCGGGAAAGAATTCCAGGCGTTCCCGTCGCATCTCAAGAGGAGGCCCTCTCCGCCGGAAAGGCGAGAGGATCTCCAGGGTCGTCCACCATTACCTGAGTCCCACAGATGTCTCAGTCCATTCCAGGGAAACCTGTTTTCCCTGCACTGCCTCGACTTTCAAGCCGAGGATCGACTCACACCATGGTGGCTCCTGGGACAGCCTTGTGGGAAAGCCACGTGGGAAAGCCTCGTGGGAAAGCCTCGAGGGAAAGCCACAGATCTCTTGATCCACGCAAAGGGAATCGTGACACTGCTGCTACAGCTCGGGAGGACAGCGCACGTGCATGCCCCCACTCAAGATGAGGACTGACTCCCCTGGGGAGACTCCAGAATTACCCAAAGATCCATGTCAGCACTGGAGAGGAATCCTCAGGTTCCGGCACCAACTCCACACAAGACCTTAGGTCCCGGCATTAACGGGAGGGGAATCACAAGAGGCCCCCGTGCAACTCGCATGGGGACTGGCCTTTCCTGAGGCCACCAGAGCGGGTTCTGAAGTCCCCGTCGTAAGTCTAGAGCGCCTGCCACAACTCGAGAAAATTCAGGAGGTACTCCCCTCCAGGTGAGATGAGGCCCATTTCCCAGAGGCGTCTCGAGGCTAATCACACCTAACCTATGGAACTTCCAAAGGGTCCTTCACACCCTTGCTGCAACTCAAGAAGTTCCCTGACCTACCCGTCTTCACTCGAGAGGAAGCACGAGAGTCCCGCCCACATCCAGAGGAGCCCCGTTTCCGCCTCCTAGCTCGAGAGGAGGGATCCTTTCCCTGCGTTGTCGGAAAAGAATTCCCGGTGTTCCCGTCGCATCTCAAGAGGAGGCCCTCTCCGCCGGAAAGGTGAGAGGATCTCCAGGGTCGTGCCACCATTCCCTGAGTCCCCCAGATGTCTCAGTCCATTCCAGGGAAATCTGTTTTCCCTGCACTGCCTCGACTTTCAAGCCGAGGATCGACTCACACCACAGGTGGCACGTGGGACAGCCCTGTGGGAAAGCCTCGTGGGAAAGCCTGGTGGGAAAGCCTCGAGGGAAAGCCACAGATCCCTTGATCCCGCGAAGGGAAGCATGACACTGCTGCTACATCTCGGGAGGAAAGCGCACGTGCATGCCCCCACTCGAGACGAGGACTGACTCCCCTGGGGAGACTCCAGAAGTACCCCAAGATCCATGTCAGCACTGGAGGGGAATCCTCAGCTTCCGGCCCCGACTCCACACAAGGTCTTAGGCCCCGGCATCGACGGGAGAGGAATCACGAGAGGCCCCCTAGCAACACGCATGATAACTGGCCTTTCCTGTGGCCGCCAGAGCGGGTCCCTGAATCCCCGTCGTAACTCGAGAGCACCTGCTGAAACTCGGGAATATCCAGGAGCCTCTCCATTCCAGGCGACATGAGGCCCATTTCCTGCTGAGGCATCTCGAGACTAACCACACCTAACCTCTGGAACTTCCAATGGGTCCTTCACACCCTTGCTGCAACTCAGAAGTTCCCCGACATACCCGTTCCTCTTCACTTTCTGCCATAATGGTGGTGTCATCTGCATATCTAAGTTGATTGATACTTTCTACCGGCAATCTTGATTCCAGCTTATGTATCTTCCATCCCAGCATTTTTCATGATGTACTCTGCATAGAAGTTAAATAAACAGGGTGACAATATACAGCCTTGACATACTCCTTTTCCTTTTTGGAACCAGTCTGTTGTTCCATGTCCTGCTCTAACTGTTGCTTCCTGACCTTCATCCAGATTTCTCAAGAGGCAGGTTAGGTGGTCTGGTATTCCCATCTCTTTCAGAATTGTGGCTAAAACAACAGTATAAGGACCTTTCCGATGTCAGGCCAAGGAATTGTGTTTCCAGTCATTGAGCCACACCTGATCACTGAGCACAAATTCATGAATCTGTTCCTCAAGGGGGAATGATATTCTTTTTTATACAAACTTAGTTACCTGATTTATTACCTTACCTAATTGTTCCATCTGCTGTGAAATCCCACCCCCTTACTTGTGGCAAATCTGCTAACACCTGCCTCACTGTGGGAGGGGGTCTCCCATAGAAAATTTCATAAGGACAACAACTGTGGGAACGTGTGGTTACCCGTAATATGAGTAAGTCTGCCGGAAGCAAGCCCATCCACGTACAGTCAGTCTCTATGATCCATTTTGAAAGTGTCTCTTCAAGAGTTTGGTTGTTTCTTTCCACCATTCCAGAACACTGGGGCCTATATGCTGTATGTAATTTCCACTGATATTTAGAGCTTCACATACCTGTTAATTAACGCGGCTACAAAGACAGGGCCATTGTCGGATTCTATACTGGTTGGAAACCCAAGTCTGGGAATTATTTCTCAAATCAGCGAGCTACTTCATTTTCTTTTTCAGATCAGGTAGGGAAGGCCTCTGCCCAACCGGAGAAGGTACCTACTATTCTAGTAAGTCATGATAACAGGTGACTGCCTTTGCTTCCCCGAAGGACACTCGCTTTCCCTGCATCCTGAGAACTCCACGTCTCAGCCAGTTGGAAAAGCGCTTCTTGGAGGTCATTATTCAGGGGCAACTTCCCCTGGAGCCCGGGGCCATAGGGAGCGGCTCCACACTCCCAGGGAAAGGCAGAGCCACAGCCACACATCTGTCCCATCCCCTTTGCTCTGTAGGAGAGCTCTAGTGAGCCTAGGTCTGTCAGGAAAATTCTTGGCTCCTATGGGGACACATTCTATGTGTGAAACTGCATCCAGGACCTAGGGGCCACAGGGCGCCTGTTTCTCTCGGGGGCGGAGGGGTGGGGGGCCTGAAGCAGTGCGGCCCAGCAACAGCTTCCACATCCATCCAATTGCTCTTTTCTTACCTCTGATAGAACTAGCTTTGTTCCAGCCTTTGGCAATTTGGAGGCAAGCGGGCCCCACTTCCTCCCCAAGGAGGCATGGGACCTACTTTGAGTGGAAAGGCCCCTCACGGAGCTGAACCCAGGAAGGCACCCAGTCATGTCTGACACATTCCTGCATCCTGCTTCTTCATGAGCAATACCGCTATAAGCTAGGCATGTCTTTCCAAGGCTCAGAAAGGACAGGGGAGATGCATGGTGCTGCCTCTGGAATTTCGGTCCTCTGAGCAGACCTGGAGGTCTCCCCTTGAAGGAGCTAACCAGTTTCTTCCAAATACAGGCTTGCAAACACACACTGGGTGGCTGCCTCTTCTTCCCTGAAGGACGATCACTTTCCCCGCATCCTGTGAACTCTGCATCCCAGCCTGCTGAAAAAGCGCTTCTTGGAGGTCATTTTTCAAGGACAATTTTCCCTGGAGCCCAGGGCCGTAGGGAGGGCCCCATGCTCGCTGGGAAAGGCAGAGTCACATCCACAGTCTGTTCTACCCCTTTTGCCCTGTAGGAGAGCTCTAGTGAGCCTAGGTCTGTCAGGAAAATTCTTGGCTCCTATGGGGACACACCCTGTGTGTTAACCTGCATATCGGACCTAGGGGCCACAGGGCGCCTGTTCCTCTCGGGGGGGACCCTGAAGTGGTGCGGCCCAGCAACAGCCTGAACATCCATCCGATTGCTCTTTTCTTCCTTCTGATAGAGCTAGCTTTGCTTCTCGCTTTGGCATTTCGGAAGCCAGGGGGAGCCCCACCGCTGTTGTCCTGGGGTCTATTGGAGGTACCGGGTCTATTGGACCCCAGCATGGCACCCGACCCCCTCAGACACACTCCCGCAGCCTCCTTCCCCATGGGCAGGACTGTTCTGACCTAGGAATGTGTTCCCAAGGCTCAGAAAATGCAGGGAGACACACGGCCCTGACTCTGGAACTGAGGCCGTTGGAGCAGGCCTGGAGGTCTGACGTCTGAGACGCCAAACACTTGCTGCAAGATACAGGTGTGAAAACACACTCTCTGGGGCTGCCTTTCCTTCCTCCAAGGAAGAGAGCTTTTCCAGTCTCCTCCGTGCTGAGTCATACAAGGCTGGAAAGGTCTGGCTTCGAGGGCATTTCTCAGCGGCAATGGCCCCTGAGGCCCTGCACCCAGGGAGGGATCCTACCCTCCCAGGGGAAGTCAAAGCAACCTCCAAACAGCTGTTCTCTCATGTTTCCTCTGCAGGAGGGAGCTAGTGAGCCCAGGTCTGTCTGGAACGTTCTTGGATCCTGCGGGGAAATCATCCTGGGAGCCCACCTGGATACCAGTCGTAGGGGCTAAAATTCGCATTTTCCTTCCTTGGAGCCCTAACGCAGTACAGCCTAGCAACTGCTTGAAAATCCATCCTGTTGCTGTTTTCTTCCCTCTGACAGAGCGAGCTTTGCTCCCCATTTGGGGATTTCAGAAGCAAGGTGGTGGCCTGCAACTCCTTGCCTGGGGTCCATTGGAGGTGCAAGGTGCCCTCGACCAGGTGACCCCAGCATGACACCTGGCCCCCTCAGACACACTCCCGCAGCCTGCTTCCCCATGGGCAGGACTGCTCTCACCTAGGAATGTGTTTGCAAGGCCAGGAAACTGCAGGGAGACACAAGGCCCTGATTCTGGCATTGAGTCTGTTGGAACAGGCCTGCAGGTCTTCTGTCTAACAAGCCAAACACTTGCTGCAAGATACAGGCCTGAAAACACACTCTTGGGCTGCCTTTCCTTCCTCCAAGGAAGAGAGTTTTCTCAGCCTCCTGTGGGCTGAGAGTCACACAGGGCTGAAAAGCACTTGCTGGGAGATTATTTTTCATTGGCCATGGCCCCTGAGGCCCTGTGCTCAGGGAGGGCTCCCTCCCTCCCAGGGAAAGTCAAAGGAAGCTCCAAACGGCTGTTCAATCATGTTTCTGAGAGAGTCATTGCCAAGGCAGGTTTATAAGAAGTTCAAGGGTCCCCAAGGAGAGAGGGGTCTAGAATTCTCAAGGAGGAAGGAAGGACAAACTGTTTTTCCCTCTACATTCCTTAGGATTATATAACAATCATGCATCCTTCTTGAGGACGGTCTCTGGAAAAAACCTTCTGGCTAATCCTGTTATCTTAAAATGTCAATTATGGGAGTAGGTCTAGTGAGTCTTTACAACCTCCAGACATTCTTTTGTTCGTTGTCATAACTTATTGGAGAGTATATAACTCCATTACTAACACTAGCAAGGGGGTACGCTTTCTGCCCCTTGTGATGTCTCTGTCAGAAGCTTTCTCTATCTCCTTTCTCCTTTAATAAAACTCTATTGCACAAAAGCTCTGAGCAATCAAGCCTCGTCTTGGGCCCTGGATTGAATTCTTCTCCTCCATAAGCCAAGAATCCCAGCATCTTTTCGTGGTTCAGCAACAATATTTCATTTCCTCTGCAGGAGAGAGCTAGTGAGCTTAGGTCTGTCTGGAACATTCTTGAATCCTGTGGGGAAAATATCCTGTGCACACATCTGGATACTGGGCCTAGAGGCCAAAATTCGCATTTCTTTCCCGGGGAGCCCTAACGTGGTGTGACTTAGCAACTGCTTGAAAATCCATCCCATTGCTGTTTTCCTCCTTCTGACAGAGCTAGCTTTGTTCCCTGCTTTGGGATGTCTCAACCGAAGGGCCGGTCCATAGCTACTCGCCTGGGGCCCATTGGATGTGCAAGGTGCCCTCGACTAGGTGACCCTAGCATGGCACTCAGCCCGCTCAGACACACTCCCGAGGCTTCTTTCTCATGGGAAGCACTGCTCCAACCTAGGAATGTGTCTGCAATGCTTGGAAAGTGCAGTGAGACACACAGCCCTGACTCTGCAATTGAGGCCCTCAGAGCAAGCCTGCAGCTCTGATGTCTGAGAAGCAAAACACTTGCTGCAAAGAGAGGCCTGAAAACACACTCTCTGTGGATGACTTTCCTTCCTCTAAGGAAGATAGTTTTCCCAGTCTCCTGCTTCCTGAATGTCACACAGCTGGAATGCGCTTGCTTGGAGGTCGTGATTCAGTGGCAATGACCCCTGAGGCCCTTTGCCCAGGGAGGGCTCCCACACTCACAGGCAAATCAAAGCAACTTCCAAGTGAGTCAGCTCTTCACATCAAGTGGCCAAAGTATTGGAGTTTCAGGTTCAGTATTAGTCCTTCCAATGTATATTCAGACCTGATTTCCTTTAGGATGGAGTGGTTGCGTCTCCTTGTAGTCTAAGCGACCTACAAGCATCTTCTCCAACACCACAGTTCAAAAGCATCCAATTTTCAGCTGTCACTTTCTTTATAGTACATCTTTCATATCCATCCATGACATATGGAAAAACCATAGCCTTGACTGGATGGATCTTTGTTGGCAAAGCAACGTCTCGGCTTTTTAATATGCTGTCTAGTTTGGTCATCACTTTTCTTCCAAGTCATAAATACGTTTTAAGTTCATGGAGGCAGACATCACCTGCAGTGATTTCCAAGCCCCCCAAAATAGTCTGCTGCTGTTTCCAATGTTTTCCCATCTATTTGCCATGAAGTGATGAGACTGGATGCAATGATTTTAGTTTTCTGAATGCTGAGCTTTAAGCTAACTTTTTCACTCTCCTCTTTCACTTTCATCAGGAGACTCTTTAGTTCTTCTTCACTTTCTGCCATAAGGGTGGTGTCATCTGCATATCTGAGATTCTTGATATTTCTCCCAGCAATCTGGATTCCAGCGTGTGCTTCCTCCAGCCCAGTGTTTCTCATGATGTACTCTGCATATAAGTTAAATAAGCAGGGTGACAATACACTGCCTTGACATATTCCTTTTCCTATTTAGAACCAGTCTGTTGTTCCATGTCCAGTTCGAACTGTTTCTTCCTGACCTGCATACAGGTTTCTCAAGAGACAGGTCAGGTGGTCTGGTATTCCCATCTCTTTCAGAATTTTTCCCAGTTTATTGTGATCCACACAGTCAAAGGCTTTGGCATAGTCAATAAAGCAGAAATAGATGTCTTTTTTTCTGGAACTCTCTTGCTTTTTCAATGATCCAGTGGATGTTGGCAGTTTGATCTCTGGTTTCTCTGCATGTTTTAAATCCCTCTTGAACATTTGGAAGTTCACAGTTCATGTGAACTTGGAGAATTTTGAGCATTACTTTACTAGTGTGTGAGATGAGTGCAATTGTGCAGCAGCTTGAATATTCTTTGTCATTGCCTTTCTTTGGGATTGGAATGAAAACTGACCTAATGACTAGATGTTTTCAATTGCATATGCTGAAAGAACTGGCTGTGCAGTTTTGAAGAAAAAAAAAATCATTTTAACCCATTTTCTCTGAAGTGCAAGGCATATCATGGCCATCCCTGAATCATAAAGTCACCTTTTCTTTATGTAGTCATAGTTTCATGCCTAAATTATAGGCCAACTCGTGCTCAAATGGACTCTGATGTCAGGGGCAGATCAACTAATAAAAAGCTTGGATTGTCCCTCTGGAGGAAAGTGAGATCTTGGTCCCACGAGAAGAATCTGAAGGGTTAAGGGAACTTGCAAGAGTGGGGAAAGCTTAGTCCATCCTACATGTACCAAAATCTTAAATAAGGCTTATTTACTTTACCGAAGTAAAAAAACAGATGATGAAAACAATTATAAATCAATGAAAGGTAAAGAAACTCATAGTCTGTTATCAAAATTGCATTCTAAGAAAACTTTGTTCTCTTAACCTAGAGAGGAGACTAAATTCCATCTGGTACCAGCTTACCAGAAGACAAACAAACAAACAAACAAACAAATTATCGGTAAGCTTAAAAAAAGTATATTCCATATATCTTGAAGTAGCAGTATTTCTGCAAAGGCATCAGTGTGAAACCATAGAGGACATGGTTAAAACCTGCATTAAATAGAAATTGACAATGTAATCTGGTCACTGCTGCGACTTGAAATGCTTTAATATGATAACTGGAATTATAACTGACAGCATTTGACCAGGACATATCAGATTTTCACGGATGTCAGATAATTTCTAGGATATCTTATTAGGAACTGAAGAATCTTTGAACCTAGGAAAGAAAACAACAGTCTC
>NW_017212151.1:0-26491 GCF_001704415.2 Capra hircus
CAGGCAGAAAAACCAGCACCCGGTTCGTCCCTGGTCGGGAAAAGATCAGCCCGGAAGAAGGCAATAAACTGCAACCTAATCCACACTCCGAGTACTTGACAAATAAATCTATTATACAAGATAATAATACTTTTAATTTCGCCGTCGGATGAATATCCCATGAGTAGTGGCAAGTTAGCCCGGTAGCAACATAAACACTCGAAACAAACATAGAATACACTAAAACAGTCCGACATGAGGTTCGCAAAAAGATCTCAGCAAGACTAGAGTGTCACAAACTACTAAAACAATCTACCGAATAAAAAGCAGCAGTTTATACAGTGATAGATGAGACCAGTTTACTACTAGTGAACTGCTGCTTTAAATAAATAGCAAATATTCAAGCTAGCTTAGGTTCATTTCGAGCTAAAAATATATCAGCCTATAAGCCTTAACATCCTACCACCACTGAAAAGCCGCATTACAAACACTTCTGGGTGGGTTTATTGATTTATTTCCGCTTGTGACAACATGAACACTAGAAATCGCTAATGAAATTTAGCCACTTTTAACATACCCATGCAGTAATACAAAAAGCATCATATATCAAGAGCGAAAAAAATAATTCTTAAGAAGAGTCTTTCTCCAGAACGTCTTGGATAATCTCCAAAAAATATCTAGACCCCAGTACGAAAGGGCCTAAGCAAAAAAAGTATAAAGAGATATGTGGCAATGAAAAACCTAAAAAAGAACACCTAGAAAATTAAAATAAAAAAAAAAGAATCACTAGACCGATAACCTAAATGAGATAAGACAAAAAAGTAATAAATACAGCCAGAGAGCAAAGTATGCTAGTGAAAGGATCAACTTAAACTCAGGTAAATGTGCTTCCAACTACCAACTCAACTCGCTAGTGCTTCTCCTTAGATAATAACACTTATCAATCCAGCATGGCTTATCACTACGACGTGCACAGGCTAAACAGAGACTAAAGCAGAGAAATAGGAAAAAGCTGGGACGGAAAAGGCCCAACAAGAAAAGTAAAAACATCAACCAAAACCACCTGTACGCAAGAACCTTACCCTATTAAAAAACTAAGAAACGATTAGCAAATCACGCCAACTGTGAAGTCACAGTCCAGAAATTTTATTCCCCTAAGCAACACAATGGTAGTGACAAAGTGAGTTAAAAATGAACGACCAGTCCCTATCGAAAGCTCAAACATCAGAAAATGAACATGATCACTGCCCTTGGAGTAGAATTTATCCTGCATCCACCTGCCAAAAAAATTAATTATCGAACTCAATTAACAAAGAATGACACGGTGGTGTTTGAAGTCCCGTATCAAATACTTAACATTTAAGATCACGTCAAAACAGACATACAAAAAATCGCTGGCGTAGGCTTGCCCCCAATTGTCCTTCTGCTCGAAAAAGGAGTATCTTCCCAGCCACAGAGGAGACCCTCAAACTCTGTCCCTGCAATTTCCGTTAAAGAGAGCAAAAATTCACATCAAGCAAATCTGCCAAAACCCCAACCGGGAGAGTCTCGCTTTCAACGAAATTGATTAGCAAAATATAGTATAAGCAACATCTAAATAAGAAAATAAGAACTCTTAAACTGATCGAAAAAAACTAAAATACAAAAAAAAGATAAGTAATTACGGCAACATCGTAACAAAATATAATCAACTGTCACATATATAATAAGCCAATACCAGGAAAAGGGTGCTTAATAATGATTAGGGGTGCTTCCAAACAATACATAAGTACAGTATGAGATAAAAGCTTCATAGCTCCAACGAAAAGGAGGACCAACAAAACTGGATGAACACATGAAATAGATCAAAACTGTGCTTAAACTTCGCAGGAACTACGACTTCTTCCGGAAGCTTGATGTTAAACACGTGTGCTGATCAAAATTAATCATCAACAGAGCTAAAAGAAAATCTGGACAAAGTGCCAGAGCCAAATAGCGAACCTTTAACTTGGTGCCAGTGCTAACATTGCTATTGACACTGCATAGAAATATAGTTGTTGTGTAACTCAACCCACTCTGGGAAGGTAATAATTTCTATAAAATCCATATTTTTCTTGGCGGTATAAAAAGGTATAAAACTATAGAAAATGAAATCTTTTATGGCGTTAGAGAATTCGTTAGCTATGAAATCGAGTCATTCTAATGTCAGATGGGATAATACAGTAAGCAAAAAGAAAACGATACCACACGGCGAAGTTCATGCCGGCGATATTAGTAGGAAATATTATAGTTGCACTCCAAAGTCTCACTGCAGCCAGCACTCCCTTTCTTGCTCCTCCAAACAGCACTCACATAGATAGAATGGCTTACGCCTGACCCACGCCCCCCCCTCTTTTTGTACTCAATGGAATAGTAAATATCTTAATTACTCAAACCACACCATAATCAGTTTCCTATTGTAAAACACATTTGCTGGAACCTCTATGGTCTACAGTAATAATTTATTAGGTTTCATTTCAGGTATACGCAGCATAAGAATCATATTCTCCGGATAGTGCCATTTTATCTTTCAGCTTTAATTATAAGAGGGTTTCTCCCTGTGGCCCTGCTCGCTGCTGCTGTCTGTGAAGTGAAGTCGCTTCAGTCGTGTCCGACTCTGTGCGACTCCAGAGACGGCAGCCCACCAGGCTCCCCTCCCTGGGATTCTCCAGGCAGGAACACTGGAGTGGGTTGCCATTTCCTTCTCCAATGCATGAAAGTGAAAAGTGAAATGAAGTCGCTCAGTCATGTCCGACTCCTAGCGACCCATGGACTGCAGCCCACCAGGTTCCTCTGCCCATGGGATTTTCCAGGTAAGAGTACTGGAGTGGGGTGCCATTGCCTTCTCCCTCCTCGTGCCCTAGCCAATGGAAAATTGCCACTGATATACAAGTTTCATTGAAATGAAAGATACAAACTATTGTTCATTTAGTGGCTTCTTTAAGTAGGTGAATTAACCCATTAATAATTTAATTTGTTTTTAAGACTGCATTTCTGACTTTTGAGTTGAAATAGTTTTAAAGATAAATTAATATACAGTAAAATGCACACATATTATTAGGTGGACAACTTGATGGATTTTGACAGTTGTCTACACCCATATAACACCATGGTAAACATTATCATGAGAAACCAAAAAGTAGAACATGTGCATTAGCCCAGAAAGTTCCATTGCGTCCATTTCCCGTCAGTCTGCCAGCCCCAATATCTGATGTAGATTAGTTTTAACAGTTTTTCATAAAAATGAAATCATTCAGTATCTACCTTTTGTATCTTCCTGTTTTGGTTGGCAGAAATTTTTTGAGATACATCCATGTTGTGGAGTAAATCATAAGTTCTTCTTTATGGCTAAATATTCTGTTCTCTCGATATAATATTTTAAAACCCATTCTCCAGTGGAAGGATTTTGGATTGCTTCCAGTTTGGGACTGTTATCAATGAGGCTGCTTTAAACATTCTTATCTGTGACCTTTTATGGACATATGCTTTAATTTTCTTGAGTAAATACCCTGCTGGTTCCTGGGAAGTTTTCTATGTAACTTTATATGAAATTGTCAGTTTTTTAAAAGTGGTTGGGCCATTTTATATCCCACCAACAATGGATGAGAGTTCCAGCTGCTTCACTTCCTCACCACCATTAGCTGTTGCTAATCTTTTCGTATTTTGCCATCCTAGTAGACATGAAGTGGATCTCACTGTGTTTTCATTTGTATTTCTCTAATAATGGTGTTGCATTTTTGTCTTTCATTTATCTTTTGTGGAATGTTTGTTCAATTCTTTTTGCCATTTTAGAAATTTTATTTTTTTTGTTGTTGATTTATAGGAGTTATTTCTATATTCTGGATATAAGCCCATCATCAGATATATGTGCTGCAGATTATTTACCAGTGTTGGATTCATTTATGTATTTTCTTCACTAAGTCTTTTATTGAGCAGAAAGTTTTGGTTTTGATAAAGTCCAATTACTCTTTTTATGGTTTATTTGTGTGTGTGGGTGGGGGGTGTTGGTGTGTATATTTTGGTCTGAGAAATCCTTTCTTAGCTACTGTGAAGATATTGCCTGACATGTTCTGCTATGAACTTTGTTCCTGAGTTTTATGTTTGGGTCTATAATCTCTTTAGAATTCATTTTTTAGCATATAATGAGATAGAAGTCAAGATTCATTTTTTTGTAGACAGGTATTTTACATTGCCACACCATTTGGGGAGAAATAAATCTTCTTTTACCCCTGCTGAATTGCTTTGGCACCTTAGTTAAATTTCAGTTCTTTATATGTTTGTGATCTATTTCTAGACTCTGTTTTGTGCCACTGATCTATTTGACCATGTTGATACCAATATCACACTGTCTTGATTGCTGCAAGTTTGTCAGTTATGGAATAAATATAGTGTTAGTCCTTCAACTTGTTCTTTTTTTCAAAGTCACTTTGGCTATTCTGTATCCTTTGATTTCCATATAGAATTTCAGATCATCTTTTCTCTTTCCTCAAAATAGCCTGCTGGAAGCTTTGTCGAGCTTTTGTTACATTTATATATCACTAGGTGGAGAATGGATAGCTTTGAACAATACTGAGTCTTTCAATCAAGTCTTGTTTAGGCTTTTAATTTCACCCAGCAATATTTTGAGCTTTTTCAGAGTAGAAGTCCTTTCCTGAATATTTTGTTAGATAATGGATGTTCTGATGCTGCTGGAAATAGTATTGTTTGGGTTTTTAATCTTATTTTTCAATTTGTTGTTGCTAGTATACATAAATTGAAACAGGCAATGGCAACCCACTCCAGTACTCTTGCCAGGAGAATCCCATGGACAGAGGAGCCTGGTAAGCTTGGTCCATGGGGTCGCTGAGAGTCAGACACGACTGAACGACTTAACTTTTACTTTTCACTTTCATTCATTGGAGAAGGAAATGGCAACCCACTCCAGTATTCTTGCCTGGAGAATCCCAGGGACAGAGGAGCCTGCTGGGCTGCCGGACTGTGGGGTCGCACAGAGCCGGACATGACCTGCGCGACGTAGCAGCAGCAGCAACAGCCAGCATACATAAATACAGTGATTCTATATGGTGATCTTATGATCTACAACCTTGCTAAATCCTCTTACTTGTTTTTACTAGTTTGTATATTCCTTAGGATTTTCTACATACACCATCATGTCATCTGCACAGAAAGATAGTTTCACATTTCCTGATCTCTTTCCCTTCTCTCTCTCTTTCTCTCTTGCCTTCTTACGCTGGTTAGCATCTTCAGCACAATGTTGAATAGAAATGAAGAGCAGACAGTTTGACTTGTTCCCAAATTGAGGAGAGGAGTGTTCAGGCTGCAGGTTTTTAATAAATGCTCTTTATCAGATTGAGAACGATCTCTTCGATTCCCTATTCTGGATGGATTCTTTTTTAACATTACGAACGGATATGGAACTTTTTCAAATTCTTTTTTTGCAACTATTGCTAGACGTCACAGTTTTTCTCTTTTATTCTGTTTACATGGCTCTTTCTGTTTACATTGGATTTTTGCTAATTGTAAACCAACTTTACATTCCTGGGACAAACATTACTAGTTTTAAATAGATTTTTTTTCCCCAGAGTTCCTACTTTCTACTGTTGATAGAAAATTTAACTATTAAATGTTAATATATAGATTATTCAAGTAGCAACATTTAATGAACATCTATTTACTACCACCCTGCTAGTGACTGAAAAATACAGTATAATAAATATGTTGTCCCTACACTAAAAGAGTCACAGCCTACTTGTAAAGTCAGATACTTATATAACGGGCAAGTATAGTGATAAATATCCACCCAATGTAGTATCATAGTAAGAAAAATAGGCCTCTTGTGTCGCTACTCTGTGTTAATCAGGCAAAGGATCCTGGAAGAAGTGAAATCTGATTTTTCTTACAGCGTTAACTAAGTGAAAGGGATTAAAGGACATGAGGGTACAGAGTGGACAAAGGCACAAAGTTAAGACACCACCATGGTGCTTCCGACAAACTAATAGTAGTTCATCACTGCTGGACATAAAGTACAAGGCTAGCTTGAGGACTGATGATTTTATAAACTATCAGCCAGATCGCTGCAAACCTTATGTGCCAAATGAAGGAATTTGTCCTTAGTTCTGCAAATGATGGGGAGCCGTGAGATTACAAGAGAAGAGGGGTGTAGTCTGGTTTGGATTTTAATCAAAACCCTCTGGCAGATTTGTGGAGGATAGATTTGAAAGTGCCAAGGCTGGAGGCAGGAGGATCTGTTAGAAAACAATAATGACATCTTGAACCTTAGCAATGAGTGTAGAAATGGAGAGGAAGGGTCAGATTTGAGAAGTATTTAGGAAGTGAAAGTGGCAGAACTTGACGATGAACTGATTAGAGGATGAGTCAAGACTGAGGGTGTATTCGTTTCCCAGAGTTGCCATAACAACGTACACAAACTGGGTGATTTAAGACAATAGAACTTTATTGTCTCACAGTTCTAGAGTGCAGAGGTTGGAAATCAAGGTGTCAGCAGGGCCCTGTTCCCTCTGAGACTCTGGGTAGCAGCCTTCCTTGCCTCCTCCTAGCTCTGATGGTGGCTGCTGGTCTTGGATTTCCTTGGCTCGTAGAGACATTAGTCCAGTCACTGCCTCTGTAGTCACATGGTGCTCTCCCTGTTTGTCTCTGTCCTTTTGGAGTAAGGCTCACCCAGGAAATCACTGCTGCAAGTAAGTCACTCAAGTATGACATCAACTTCTCTCATCATTATCACCAGTGACCCTATTTCCAAATAAGGTTACATTTGGAGGCAGTGGGAGTTAGGGGCTTCAGCATATCTTTGTGAGGGACACAGTTCAACTTACAACAAAGAGTAAAGTCAAAATTGCTTTTAGTTTTCTAGTTCAGAGTCTATAGGATATGACCCCTGGCTAGGTAGGAAATGCAAGGGAAAGAGCTAGTTTAGAAAAAAGATGAATTCAGAATTGACTACAGGACATACTTGAAGAGCCATTGTAGCAGTCACTTCTATAGGTCTGAAATTCATCTCTTTAAGATAGAAACAAACTGTTCAGACTTATGGATAGTATGAGTAATTGGCATCATCCTTTCATTGTTGAGAACATAAGATCATGGTTGTTTTATAGAAGCTGTTATTATGGCAAAGAGATCTCTATCTTGAGGTATTATGTTATCATTTCTCACTAGTTTTAGAACCAACAGTTAGGAAGGAAGCATTGTTGACCAAAATCACATCATTTAATGAACACTGATGTCACTGATGCAGCAGCTTGAATATTGTGAACTTCCCTTAATACTCATATTAACTGTGTGTAAACATAATTTTAGTAGAAAGCAAAAATCATGGACCTTTATAGGTTTAGTGGAATTTACCCTGCTAGACATTTAATATCCTCAGTTTGGAAAATACTTCTGAACATTTTACCATGTGTAACTATGGTTAACATCTTGATAATATGAAAAACCAAGTAAATAGTAGTTTTACTATTGTCAATATTCATTTCATACTTTTAAGAATGTGGGTTCAATACCAAATACTTCGTGTATGTCATTTAGAAAATATAATCACACAACAATACTCCTTCTGTACATTCCTTAAATGTAGTACATTCTGTTTTTTATTCATTTGTAATAGTTCAAAAGTAAATTTGCCCAAAGCTCTAAAAGTATCAATAATTCCTCATTACATTTTTTCTCAATGCAGGAAGTTTTGCTGGAGTTGCTGGAACATTGTGTGGATGGCTTATGGAAAGCAGAGCATTATGAAGGAATTTCTGAAATTTCCAAGTTGATCATTCCAATTAATGAGAATCATCGAGAGTTTGAGGAAAGTAACTGATATGTTTGCATCATTCACCTATATATTTTATTTTGGTCTCAAGTTCCTATCCTTAAAAAACGCTGAAATGTCCTAAAATTACAGTCCTTCCTTCAGTTCAGTTCAGTTCAGTCCCTCAGTCCTGTCCGACTCTTTGCGACCTCATGAATCACAGCACGCCACGCCTCCCTGTCCATCACCAACTCCCGGAGTTCACTCAGACTCACGTCCATCGAGTCAGTGATGCCATCCAGCCATCTCATCCTCTGTCGTCCCCTTGTCCTCCTGCCCCCAATTCCTCCCAGCGTCAGAGTCTTTTCCAATGAGTCAACTCTTCGCATGAGGTGCCGAAAGTACTGGAGTTTCAGCTTTAGCATCAGTCCTTCCAAAGAAATCCCAGGGCTGGGAATCTCCTTCAGAATGGACTGGTTGGATCTCTTTGCAGTACAGAGGACTCTCAAGAGTCTTCTCCAGCACCACAGTTCAAAAGCATCAATTCTTCAGTGCTCAGCTTTCTTCACAATCCAACTCTCACATCCGCACATGACCATTGGAAAAACCAAATGAAATTAAGGATGCAATGTTCCAAATCTGTATTGGAATTAACATTATGCCAGTTGTTCCTACAGCATTTTTACTAGCAATCTCCCCTTCTCCACTCATGGCAGAGAATAATCCATGTTGTCCTCACTAAAAACAAAAAGTTACTGGATTTCCATGATGTCTGGGAGGAGATATAGGTGTAATTCTATGCTTTGCAATTTGATGGTGAGACTAAAGTTGCTAGCAGATGACAGTAGTGGAGATAATAAGTTACTAGGAATTACCCTTTTATGAGGAGCTTTTCCAGTTTTGTCTGCCACATAAATCTTTGATCAAGGGGAATTACTAAAGAACAGTAGTATAGCTGTTGCCACCAGCACTCAACAGGATTTTTTATGTTCAGGAATCTGAGTCTATATCATAATTTTCTACCCCTGCTATGCTGGAAAGCAGTGATTTAAGACTCAAGCCATTTTTAAAAGCAAATCAGTTTATCCTTAAACATATGTAGCAAGTAGCCTTTCATTGTTGAAGGGTCCCAGAGTGAAAAAATACATTTAATGTCATCTGTGTAGTGTTCTCATCTCTTCTCCAAATTGGCTCTTATCAAACTCACTTTTTCTTCCTGGGTTCTGGGTCTTCCTACTCTTTGCCCTGCTTTTGCTGTATATGGGGACATGGCTGAAAAATCATAGTGGATTTCAAGTGATTATATTAAAAATGAGTTAAGTAATTAAATCTCTGTCCTGCTGATGACAAACAGTAGCTTATGAGACAAGACAAAAAATTGGCATTGCTCTTTCTGTCAAAGCATTGCCTCCTAAGAACCTTTGTAAAAGTGCCAAAGTACCTACTCTTTTAAGTTGAAGACCAGGTTATTAGAAACCCAGAGAACATTTTGCTACTCACTTGACTAATAGGGAAAAAAGAAAAATATATCTTCCCTACACATTAAAGGAAACAGTAGTTTCTATTGGGGAACGACTCCTATTTCCTTGTAGAGAGGCAAGCATCTGAATAGATTCTGAAGCATCCTGCATGGGATGAAGTAATTCTTCAGTGTTCTTTATGGGATGAGCTGAAAAGTGTGAACCACAGCAGCCATAAAGGGAGGAACACTTCCCTCAAATTGGCTTCAACTGCAGAAGATAGTATGGAAAGAATGTGAAAGAAAGAACATCTGCTTCCGGTCTGCCCTTTTAGCACTGAAATGAAATTCACCAGCGTACAATGAACCATTTTCTAGTTTGCAGTTCAGTAGCATTTAGCGCAGTCTTAATACTATGCTCCAACCACCTGTCTCTAGTTTCAAAACATTTTTATCTTCCCAGGAAAATCTCCGTCTCCTTCCAGGAATCACTCTTCACCCCCTCCCTCACCCCACTGGTGACCACTAATCTGCTTTCCGTCTATGGATTTGCCTCTTCTGGACGTGTCATAAAAAAGATGAATGCAAGATGTGACCTTTTGTGTGTGGCTTCTTTTACTTAGCATAATATTTAGAGGTTCATTCAAGTTGTAACTTAGATCAGAACTTCATTCCTTTTTCATGGCTGAATGATATTCCATGGTATGGCTACGCCAAAATTTGTTTGTATGTTTGGGTTGTTTCCACATTTTGGCTGTTACAAATAGAGCTGGTCTAAACAGTTATGAGTAAGTTTCTGTGTGGGCATGTTTTTGTTTATCTTGGATAAATACCTAAGAGGGGAATTGCTGAGTCACAGAGTAATCCTGTTAACTTTTGAGAAACCACCAAATTGTTATCCCTTTTACCTTCCCACCAGCAGATCTGATTGGCACTTGTGTTTGAGGCTTCTTCTTGGAACCTAGTGCATGTGAAATGGTGTCACATTGTGGTTTTGCTTTCTATTTCCTTACTGATTCACGATTTTGAACAGCTTTTCATGTCTTTGTTGGCCGTTTTCATATAGTCTCTGGAGAGATATCTTTCAGGTCCTTTGCTCACTTTTAAATTGGGTTGTTTGTCATTGATGTTGAACTATGAGAGTTCCTTATATATTTTGGATAAGAAAACATCAGATATGTGATTTGCAAACATTTTCTCCTGTTCTGTATGGTGTCTTTTCACATTCGAGATAATGTTCTTTGCAGAGTACGTTCCCTTTTCTGGGTGTGTAGAAGAATATATTTTTTGGAAGTGTCTGTGAACTTGTTATAAAAGCACTCCCCACTCAGGCTTTTGCTGTTATTTTTGTGTCTGCATTTTACTTTCCTCTCCTAAAGTGTTTGCATGATTGTTTATTCGCATCTTTCCACCTTAGGGGTCAAGCAAAGCATTTTGCTTCTTTTTCAGTTACAACAATTCAGACATAAAGAAAAAAGTAGTCAATAACACAGTGCTTTTACTGTATACGCTACCATTGAGATATGAATGACATGAAGCATGATATTTAGAATTACAGTGTTATTTGACCATTTTAAGCTCTACCTTCTCACCTAAATTTGTTAAGGCATTTTTTCTGTGACCATGGGCGAAGGGAGTGCGAGTGACCCACCAAAATCATTTTGAAAAGGAAATGGTGTTGTTTTTTTCCCCTTATTCATTTATTGTAGACATTTCATACCTAACCAAACACTAAAGCTAATTTGTTAATTCTCATATTTTCAGAAACTTAAGTTTATAGAACTCTTCATGGAGCTTACACAAAAATTTTGGAGGTTATGCACGCAAAGAAAAGACTTTTCGGCACCTTCTTCAGAGTTGCCTTTTATGGCCCAGTAAGTATACTGTAGTTCATCAAGTTGCTTTCCTCTTTAAACATTCACCTTGAAGTATTTTAAACGTATGTTTTGTTGGACCCAATAATTTTGCATTTAAGATTTTATCTTGTAAATGTGCACAAAGATGTACGTTTAAGATGTTTATTCCTATAAGGTTTATATAACAAAAACCTGGAAACAATCTGTGTCCATGCTGTTAAGGAAATGGTACTATCCTCACAATGGATATAGGTAAACTACTTAAAAAATGTATAAGTATTGATACGAACCAACCAAGATACATTCTTGAGAGAAAAAGGTGAGATGCAGACATTATGGGCAGGATGATTACATTTGTGAAAACTGATATTTACATACACTCACTTGTGTATGCTTAGGAAATTTCTGGAATGATATAAAGTTATTTTCTAATTTACTTATTTTAATAGGAGAATAATTACTTTACAATATTGTGGGGTTTTTTTTTTTTGCTATACCTCAGTATGAATCAGCCATAGATGGAATGATACAAAAGTGTTAATAGTTATCCCTAAGGAGATAGACTAGAGTCTTAGGGAGAAGAAAAACATTTATTTTTCAAGTGTACCCTCATGTACTGCTTGAATGTTTTACCATATACTTTATTTTTATAAGGTTAAAATCAGTCTTGACTCTTTTTTATTTCTTTTCTATGTTTTGTCTTAGGCAGATAATTATCTTCAACTATTTCCTTAGGTTTCTCTGGAGAAATCTAGATATTTAATGGGAAAGAAAAGAAAGAATTTTTGAATATAAGCTTTTTGGAGAAGTTTTAAAAGCTGCTAAGAAAATTTCTATCCCTTGTCACAAGATTGAATACAGTGTTTGCTATGGGTTTTCCACAGTGGCCCTTGGTCAGATTGTAGTCATTTCCTTGTATTCCTAGTTTGTTGAGTGTTTTCATTATGAAAACGTATTAATTTTGTCAAATGCATTTTCTGCATTGATTGAGATGATCGTGGTTTGTTTCTTTTTCCTTCATTCTGTTAATGCAGTGTATTGCTTCTTTTGTTGCAGAGCATGGGCTCTAGAGTACATGGGTTCAGTAGTTGTGGTACAGGGGCTATTTTAGTTGTGGTACCCTGGCTTAGTCGTCCTGCAGCGAGATCTTAGTTCCCCTACCTGTGATTGAACCCAAGTCCCCTGCAATGGATGGAGGATTCTTAACAACTGGACTACCAGGAAAGTTCTGTAGACTAATAATATTTTAATGTAAAGTCTCTTAAATCATGTAGCAATCAAAAAACAGAAATATGTTGCTATTGTTATGATAATACTAGATTTTATAATTACCCATGGGTTTACCTTTACCAAGACCTTCATACAGGTTTGAATTACTGTCTGATGTTCTTTCATTGTGACCAGCAGGACTCTTTGGTGTTTCATATGGGGCAAGCCTAGTTGTGTAAAAGCTGGCTTAAACTCAACATTCAAAGAATGAAGATCATGGCATCCCATCCCCCTATTTCATGGCAAATTGATGGGGAAACATTGGAAACAGTGACAGGCTTTATTTTCTTGGGCTCCAAAATCACTTCAGATGGTGACTGCAGCCATGCAATTAAAAGACGGTTGCTTGTTGGAAGAAAAGCTATGACCAACCTAGACAGCATATTAAAAAGCAGAGACATTAGTTTGCTGACAAAGGTCCATCTAGTCAAAGCTATGGTTTTTCCAGTAGTCATGTATGGATGTAAGAGTTGGACTATAAAGAAAACTGAGCACAGAACAATTGATGCTTTTGAGCTGTGGTGCTGGGGAAGATGCTTGAGAGTCCCTTGGACTGCAAGGAGATCCAACCAGTCCATGCTAATGGAAATCAACCCTGAATATTCATTGGAAGGACTGATGCTGAAGCTGAAACTCCAATACTTTGGCCACCTAATGTGAAGAACTGACTCATTGGCAAAGGCCCTGATGCTGGGAAAGATTGAAGGCAGGAGGAGAAGGGATGACAAAGGATGAGATGGTTGGATGGCATCACCGACTCAATGGACATGATTTTGGGCAAGCTCTGGGAGTTGGTGAGGAACAGGGAAGCCTGGCATGGTGCAGTTCATGGGGTCGCAAAGAGCAGGACTCGATGAGTAACTGAAGTAAACTGAGTGCTAATGACCTCCTTCAGCCTTTCTTTATCTGGGAATGTCTTAATTTCTAGCTCACTATTAAGAACAGTTTTGCAAGATATAAAATTCTTGGTTAATAGATTTGTTTTTTCTTTAAAGTCCACTGCCTCCTGACCTCCAAAGTTTTGATGAGAAATCCGACCCTCTTACTCAGGATCCCTTGTATGCGACAAGTCTTTGTGTCTTGCTTCTTGCAAAATTCTCTCTTTGCCATAGTAAAGTAATTAGCCTTCAATTAAAAAACATTAATTTTTTTAAAAAGAAGAAATTCTCTCTTTGGCTTTGACTTTTGACATTTGATTTTCATATGTCTCAGCATGGATCTGTTTGAGTTACCCTGCTTGGAGTTTGTTGAGTTTTGTGTCTTTCATAAGATTTGAGTTTCCACCCATTATTTCTTCAGATAGTCTCCCTGCCCCTTTCTCTCTCTTTTCTCCTTCAAAGACTCCCATAGTGTGCATGTTCACCTGCTGGATGATATTCCTCAGGTTCCATAGCCTCTGTCCTCTTCAATTTTTTTCCTTTGTGTTCCTCTGATCCATCATTGACATTGTCTTATCTTCACATTGGCTACACCCGCTGAAATGTGTCTTTGAATCCCTCTGGTGATGTTTCATTTCAGTTATTGTATTTTTCAGCTCTGAAAGAAAAAGGTTTTGGTTTCCTTTTAGATTATCTTAGCTATTTATTGATATCAGCATTTTGTTGATACATAATTTCCTTGACTTTTCCCACACCTTCTTTTAGTTGTTTGATCATGAATACTATTGTTTTAATGTCTTTTTCTAGGAGATCAGTGATACTGTCTATTGGTTTATTTTTCTGTTTTGAAAGGGCCATACTTTCCTATTTCATTCAATATTTATTACTCCCTGCCGCTGCTGCTGCTGCTGCTAAGTCGCTTCAGTTGTGTCCGACTCTGTGTAACCCTGTAGACGGCAGCCCACCAGGCTCCCCCTTCACTGGGATTCTCCAGGCAAGAACACTGGAGTGGTTTGCCATTTCCTTCTCCAGTGCATGAAAGTGAAAATGAAAGTGAAGTTGCTCAGTCGTGTTTGACTCTTAGCGACCCCATGGACTTCAGCCCACCAGGCTTCTCCATCCATGGGATTTTCCAGGCGAGAGCACTGGAGTGGGGTGCCATTGCCTTCTCCGTATTAATGCCTGGCATGTAGAAAAAGATTCTACTAGTTGCTATCATAGGGATACAGAACAAATGGTCAGTGAGGTACTTTGTCCCCCAAGTTTTGCATGCTAATTATGGACATTAAACATAAACATATGAAATAATGGAAAAATATTCTTATGATAAGTCATCAACTCCCTGACGCCACTCTTACCAACCCAGGGCAGATACTTCATGCCTATAACACTGTACTGGGTACATAGCCCCAAATTAGCTATTTTTGAATAAATGACATTATCTACAGAGATAAACTACTGTGAGCACAACCATAGCTGATATCATATCAAGTAAATGACTAAGCAGGTAGTCTTCCTAGAGGTTATATATTTTGAGCTAGGTTTTGAAAGAGGTAAGAAACCAGAAGCAAAGATGGAGAAGAACAGATATTTCAGACTTGGGAGATGGCATTAGAAAAAACACTGAGAAAGTATGGGATTCTAATCTTCCTTCTAGGCAAGCTGTGGTTAAAGTAAATATAAATGATCAGTGAGACTTTTGAGTAATAAGTAACAAACACTTTATCTTTGCTCTTCATCTACAGGAAGTTCATCCAAGCATGCAGCATTGCACTGGAACTAAATGAGTGGTTAATGAAAGAGGATCAGATTGAATACCATGAAGAGCTCACGTCAAATTTCGAAGACATGGTGAAAGAATTGTCTGACGTTATTTATGAACAGGCAAGTATTAGAGTGAATGAAAATGAAAACATGATCTGGGTCCCTAAAGTGTTACTTAGCAAACCTGTTAGTTTGAAACGGTGTTACACTGAAATCAAGTTTGTTATTTTAATTTGTTTATATATTCTTTAACCATTAAATGATGTAATGAAAATTAGAGTTTTAAAAATTTATTTATTTTTTATATAAAGGTAATTGCTTACAGAATTTTGTTGTTTTCTGTCAAACATCAACATGAATCAACCATAGCTATACATAATTCCTCCCTCTTGAACCTCCCTCCCCATCCTGCCCCTGTAGATTGATACAGAGCCCCTTTTTGAGTTTCCTGAGAGATATAGCAAATTTCCTTGGCTATCTATTTTACATATGGTAATATAAATTTCCATGTTACTCTCTCCATACATCTTCCCTCTCCTCCCCTCTCCCCTCTCCCCATGTCCATAAGTCTATTCTTTACGTCTGTTTCTCCATTGCTGCCTTGCAAATAAAGTCTTCCATACCACCTTTTAGATTCGGTATATATGCATCAGTACATGATATTTAGCTTTCTCTTTCTGACTTACTTCACTCTGTATAATAGGCTCTAGGTTCATCCACCTCATCAGAACTGACTCAAATGTGTTCCTTTTTACGGCTGTGTATATGTATGACAACTTCTTTATCCATTCGTCTGTCAATGGACATCTAGGTTGCTTCCATGTTCTAGCTATTGTAAACAGTGCTGCAATGAACTATGGGATACATGTGTCTTTTTCAATTTTGGTTTCCTCAGGGTATATGCCTAAGAGTGGGATTGCTGGGTCATATGGTGGTTTTATTCCTAGGTTTTGAAGGAACCTCCATACCATTTTCCATAGTGGCTGTATCAATTTACATTTCCACCAACAGTGCAAGAGCGTTCCCTTTTCTCCACACCCTCTCCAGCATTTATTGTTTGTAGACTTTTTGACAGTGGCCATTCTGAGTGGAGTGAGATGATAGCGCATTGTAGTTTTGATTTTCATTTCTCTAATAATGAGTGACGTTGAGCTCATTTTCATGTGTTTGTTAGCCATCTGTATGTCTTCTTTGGAGAAATGTCTGTTTAGGTCTTTTTGCCACCTTTTGATTGGATTGTTTGATTTTCCTGGTATTAAGTTGTATGAGCTACTTGTATATTTTGGAAATTAATACTTTGTCAGTTGTTTCATTTGCTGTTGTTTCCTCCCATTCTGAGGGTTGTCTTTTCACCTTGCTTATAGTGTCCTTTGCTGTGATAAAGCTATTAAGTTTAATCAGGTCCCACTTGTTTACATTTGTTTCTATTTCTGTTGCTCTAGGAGGTGGGTCATAGAGGATCTTGCTTTGATTTATGTCACTGAGTGTTCTGCCTATATTTTCCTCTAAGAGTTTTATAGTTTCTGGTCTTACATTTAGAGATCTTTAAGCCATTTTGAGTTTATCTGTGTATGGTATTAGGAAGTGTTCTAATTTGATTCTTTTACATGTAGCTGTCCAGTTTTCCCAGGACCATTTATTGAAGAGGCTCTCTTTGCCCCATTGTATTCTTGCCTCCTTTGTCAAAACTAAGGTACACACAGGTGCGTGAGTTTATTTCTGGGCTTTCTATCTTGTTCCATAGGTGTATATTTCTGTTTTTGTGCCAGTACCATACTATCTTGATGACTGTAGCTTTGTAGTATAATCTGAAATCAGGAAAGTTGATTCCTCCAGCTCCAGTCTTCTTTCTCAAGACTGCTTTGGCTATTCAAGGTCTTTTGTGTTTCCATATGAGTTGTGAAATTTTTTTGTTTTAGTTCTGTGAAAAATGCCTTTGGTAATTTGATAGGGATCACATTGAATCTGTAGATTACATTTGGGAGTATAGTATTGATTACATTTTGTGAAGAGTTTTAATCATAATGGGTGCTGGATTTTGTCAAATGATATTTCTGCACCTATTGAGATTATCATATGGTTTTTTATCTTTCAGTTTTTTAATATGGTGTATCGCATTGATTGATTTGTGTATATTGATGAATCCTTGCATCCCTGGAACAAACTCAACTTGATTATGGTGTATGAGCTTTTTAATGTGTTGTTGAATTCTGTTTGCTAAAATTTTGTTGAGGATATTTGCATCTGTGTTCATCAGTGATATTGACCTGTAGTTTTCTTTTTTGTGTTGTCTCTATCTGGTTTTGGTATCAGGGTGATGGTGGTCTCATAGAATGTGTTTGGAAGTTTTTCTTCCTTTGCAGTTTTTTGAAAGAGTTTTAGAAGGATAGCCATTAGCTCTTCTCTAAATGTTTGATAGAATTTTCCTGTGAAGCCATCTGGTCCTGGGCTTTTGTTTCTTGGGAGAAATTTGATCACAGCTTCAATTTCAGTGCTTGTAATTGGGTTGTTCATAATTTCTATTTCTTCCTTATCCACTCTTTGAAGACTAAACTTTTCTAAGAATCTGTCCATTTCTTCCAGGTTATCCATTTTCTTCCTATATAATTATTCACAATACTCTCTTATAATCCTTTGTATTTCTGCATTGTCTGTTGTAACCTGTCCTTTTTTATTTCTAGCTTTGTTGATTTGATTCTTCTCTCTTTTTTCCTTGATGAGTCTGCCTAATGGTTTGTCAATTTTATCTTCTCAAAGAACCGCCTTTTCATTTTATTAATCTTTACTGTTGTTTCTTTCATTTCTTTTTCATTTATTTCTGCTCAGATCTTGATGATTTCTTTCCTTCTACTAATTGTGGTTTTTCTGTTCTTCTTTTTATATTTTAGGTGTAAAGTTAGGTTGTCTATTTGATGTTTTTCTTGTTTCTTGAGGCCCGTTGTATTACTATAAGCTTTCCTCTTTGAACTGCATTTGCTGCATCCCATAGATTTTGAGTTGCTGTGTTTTCATTGTCACTTGTTTCTAGGAATTTTTTGATATCCATTTTGATTTCTTCAGTAATCTCTTTGTTATTTTAAAATGTACTGTTTAATCTCCATATGTTTGTGCTTTCTACATTTTTTCCTCATAATTGATATCTAGTCTCATAGCATTGTGGTTGGAAAAGATGCTTCAATTTTCTTAAATTTACTGAGGCTTCATTTGTGACCCAAGATGTGGTCTATCCTGGAGAATGTTGCAAGGGTACTTGAGAAGAAGGTGTATGCTTCTGCAGGTGGCTGGAGTGTCCTGAAGATGTCAATGAGATCCATCTCATCTAATGAATCATTTACAACTAGTGTTTCTTTATTAATTTTCTCTTTTGATGATCTGTCCATTGGTGCGAGTGGGGTGTTAAAGTCTTCTACTTATTGTGTTACTGTCAATTTCTTCTTTTATGTCTGTTAGTGCTTGTCTTATGTGTTGAGGTGCTCCTATGTTGGGTGCATAGATATTTACAATTGTTATGTCTTCCTCTTGGATTGATCCCTTGATCATTATGTAGAGTCTTTCCTTATCTCTTATAATATTCTTTATTTTAAGGTCTACTTTGTCTGATATGAGGATTGCTACCCCAGCTTTCTTTTGCTTTCCATTTGCATCGAATATACTTTTCCATCCTCTCACTTTGGTCTATATGTATCTTTCGGTCTGAAATGGGTTTCTTGTAGACAGCATATACATGGGTCTTGTTTTTGTATCCATTCAGCCAGTCTGTGTCTTTTGGTTGGAGCACTTAATCCGTTTGAACTTAAAGGAATTATTGATATATGCCTAATGCCATTGTCTTGTTTGTGGTTTGTTTTTGTAGAACTTTTTCTTCTCTTGTATTTCCTGACTATATAGTCCCTTTAACATTTGTTATAAAGCTGGTTTGGTGGTACTGAATTCTCTTAACTTTTGCTTGTTTGAAAAGTTTTTGATTTCTCCATCAAATTTGAATGAGATCCTTGCCAGGTAATCTTGGTTGTAGATTTTTCCGTTTCAGTACTTTAAAAATATCCTGCCAGTCTCTTTTGGCTTCCAGAGTTTCTGCTGAATGATCAGCTCTTAAATATATGGGGTTTCCCTATATGTTACTTGTTGCTTTTCCCTTGTTGCTTTTAATATTCTTTCTTTGTGTTTAGTCTTTGTTAGTTTGATTAGTATGTGTCTTGGTGTGTTTCTCCTTGGGTTTATGCTGTATGGGACTCTTTGAAACTCTTGGACTTGATTGACCATTTCCTTTTTCATGTTGGGGAAATATTCAAATATAATCTCCAAGAATTTTCTTATACCCTTTCTTATTCTCTTCTTCTAGGGCCCCTATAATTCAAATATTGCTGTGTTTAATATTGTCCCAGAGGTCTCTGAGACTTTCCTCAGTTCTTTTAATTCTTTTTACTTTATTCTGCTTTCAGCGGTTATTTACACCATTTTATCTTCCAGCTCACTCATCCATTCTTTTGCTTCAGATATTCTGCTATTGATTCCTTCTAGAGTATTTTTAATTTCAGTAATTGTATTGTTGTCTCTGTATATTTATTCTTTAACTCTTCTAGGTGTTTGTTAATTCACTCTTGCATTTTCTATATTCTGTTTTCAAGGTTTTTGATCTTTACTGTCATCATTCTGAATTCTTTTTCAGGTAGTTTGCCTATTTCTTCTTCATTTATATGGACTTCTGTTAAGATCAAACTAACTAAAGCACAAACTAAAAAATGAAACTAAAGCAATGTGCCATGTGGGGAGTAAAGCAATGAAAACAAAACTGATAAAAATGTTGAGAGGAAAGGAAATAAAGAAAAGAAAGAATAGATATGCAAAGTTAAATAAAGGTAGGTAAGGAAAGTTTATATTCATTAAAGATTAACTGCAAGAGGAAAAGTAAAGTAGGAAATGCAAGCAAATTAATAAATATAGAAAAATATAATAATGTTTAACCTTTTTTAATTAAAATTTTAAAAAGGGATTAAAAAAAAAGAATGGAAAACTCCACAAAACTGCAGAGGCCAATGTAGAGTCAGAGATTTATAGCAACAATAAAAAGTGTGACTGAAACAAAAAAACCTTAAAAACTTAATTGTATTTCATAGAGCTAATAAAATCGACAACTACAATAGAGGGGGAAAAAAAGAAAAAGAAAAATTCCAAAAGAAACTGCAGAAAAAGTCAAAATATAAGAAGAGTAAATATTTTTCCTGAGTCACTGCTGTCAGTGTCCTTTCCATCGCTGGGAGTCACAGTCCACCTCGCCCTCCTGGGGTGCCTTCCAATACTGTGCTGGTCTCTGGGCCTGCTGTGGGGGCAACTCAGACTCTAATCTGGTCCTACTTCTGTGTGTTCTTGCCTCCAATGTACACAGCTATAGGAAATAGTGCATTTTCTTTTGTGGGCGCTCTCAGTGTCCTTTTTTATCTCCCATAGACACAGAGTCTGCCTAGTTGATCGTGTGGATTTAATCTGCAGCTTGTACAGCTAGTGGGAAGGCTTTGGGTCTTCTTTCTTAGCCACACTGCCCCTGGGTTTCAGTTGTGGTTTATTTCCACCTTTGTACATGGGTCGTCCACTTGGGTTTGTTCCTGAGGCTGCCCTGGAGGTCTTGGGTCTGCCCCAGTGAGGGCCAGCAGCGGAGGTGGTACAGCTGCTTGGGTCACAGGGTTTCTGGCAGCACCGAGTACTCAGGATAGTTGGAAGCTAGGGCAGCAATAAATACAGTGCTCTAGAAGGGTATGGTAACCAATATTGGCCAATACACTCCAATGTTCTTGCCTGGAGAAACCCCCTGACAGAGATGCCTGGCAATCCACAGTCCACAGGGTCGCAGAGTGGGACACGACTGAAGCAACGCCATGTCAATAGATGTAAGATTTCTTTTTTCTTTTTTTTTGCCTGTGGCAGCTCTGCCCCAGTGAGGGTTGAGCATGAAGGTGGCGCAGCTGCTTGGGTCACAGGAACCATGGCGGCACCAAGTGTTCAGGGATATGGACTGCCTCCGCTGTAGGAGTTACTGCCCTATCAGAATCTGTTTTGAGCCTCTGGTAGCTGGCGATCAGAAGATCTCTTTGGCTAGTGTTTCTCTGTAGCTCCGCACATTCAGGCACTTAACGATCTCCCTTGCCTGGGGTCCTTCACTATTGTTCATCGTGTCAGGTACATAGAGAGGCCCCGCTAGCTGAGGGTCCTACTCTGTAGTTCAGCACATCAGTCACTTCGAGGAACACCCTGGATGGGGTCCTGCTCTGTAGTTCAGTGCAGTCAGGGGTTTGATGGGTCAGCCTCTCTACTGTTCAGCTGCCAGTGCTGGCCTGTGGGGAGAGAGAGGCTATGGTGATGGCTCCAGCAGTATCGTCTTGCTTCCATGGCTGCCTGGCTTTCTGCCACAGGCACTTTCCACCACAATTACCTCCCTCACATCTCCTAGGTCGTTCTTGCCACAGTCAACAGCAGCCCTCACCCTGGAATTGCTCCACAATCCCGGTGCTCCAGCTTCCAGCTGCTGTGCCTTTCAGGGGACCTGCTTCCCTGTCCGGGGTATGTATGGCTGTGGCAAGGGCTGTCTGATTCTCACTCCATTTAGGCTGCCACAGATCAGCTGTTTCACTCTCAGCCTCAAATGTTTCTCCTCTGACCCAGACGATTGCCCCAATGTGCGGATTGGACCCCTGCTTCAGTTCCAGCACCCACCGAGGGCAGGTCCAGTCCTAGTAACACTCCTGTTTTTCCCCCTAGTTCCTTTGTCCTACCGAGTGTTTGCATGGTTCTATATACTCTTTTCCAGTGGTCGGGGGCTCCCGTCTGCTCTCAGCTGGTGTTCGGCAAGCACTTCTGTGTCTGAGTGGGTAGTCCTGATGTATCCATGGAGAGAGATGTACTCCACGTCCACCTACTCCTATGCCATCTTGTTCTACACTGCAAATCAGATTTGAAGCAGTTACTGACAGTAGCTTTAGCAGTTGTTCAGGTAGTAAACTATTTTGTTCTTTGAACTACTGTGCCATTAGAAGTGAGTAGCTGTGCAAGTCTGAGTTCATCTACTGTGAGCATGGCTGAGTCTGTCAAGAAGAGTCCTAGAGAAGTGAAATGATTGGCTCAGTAGCCAGATCCCTAAATGAATATCTCTGTTTTAGCTGTAAGAAACTAGTTACAGTTGCCCTTTCATATTTGCAGCTTCCACATCCAGGGATTGAACCAACTGCAGATTGAAAATATTTGAAAAAAAATTTCCAGAAAGTTCCAAAAAAGCAAAACTTGAATTTCCTGCATGTAAGCAACTATTTACATAACATTTACATTGCATTAGCTATTATACATTAGCTAGAGATGATTTTAAAGTACAGGGGAGGATATGCAAAAGTTATATGCAAATATGTGTGATTTTATATAAGGAACTTGAGCATCTTCAGAGTTTAATATCCATGGGGGAAGGGGCACAGTGGTCCTGGAACTAATCCTCTGGGGATACTCAGGGACAACTGTATGATCATTTGATTGACACCCAGAGCGGATTCCAAAACTCAGGAATTGTCTTAATACCCATACAGCCTGCAAAACTCTTGTTTCATAATACTTAGCATTCTAATGTTTGACTGACTGTTAATGTCAGTTATAACTAACTTGGTTATATAGTCCACAATCTGAAACATATAGAAGCAAAGATCTGCTCACCACTGACAGCCAAATTATGTCATAATTAAGTAGTTAAGACTTTTATACATCTACTTACCTTAAAACCAGAGTACTCCTGAATTATCCTGGTAAATGTCATTCCTATATTAGGCTCCTGAAATCTGTGTTTACAACCATTCTGTACATGGATTGTCACTTGACTGTTTTTACGTCTTCACCACAGATGTAAAAGTCATGGCCTGATGGTCTGGTCCCTCAGTGCCTGAGCCCTATTGAGCTTACCTAATGTCTCTTTGCTTTCCTTAAAAAGGAAAACATCCAATAAGATCAATATTTGCTTCAGAAACTCTTCAGACTCTCAATTTTTTTATGAAATTCAGACCCCTTAAAAGAAACAAGGATCACTACAGCCCTTTAGAGAACACATTCCTATTGCTGGTTCCAGAAAGGAGAACGTCCTCTGTCCTGGTATGAGCATTTCACTGCTTGCCTGAAGACACTCCCCTGGGTAAGACCATCACATGGAGGGTGTCCTTACAAATAGACTGACCATGGTTAGTGCCAAAGGACTGCAGTTTAATGGTGGGCGGGGCAGAAGAGATTTCAAGGAAAACAAGAGCTAGTTGACTCCAAGCTCTCTTTCTCATGGTATCTTGTATGCTTTCTGTTAGAAAGGACTATGGGAAATCTATTACAGTTAGTCCAAAGTTGCACTGCGTGACCAGGAGTCCAATTCTCTGACCATGGTCATCTTCTCAGCATGGAGAAGCCAGGCAGCTAGACTCTCATCATCCCATCTTTCAGTGAGTGAGTCATCCCAGCCTCCTCTCCTGTTCTCGTGACAGGGACTCTCGCCGGCCTGAGGAGTCTGGATCCGTGATCTGTTTCCTCTTTTTGTCATCTTGACTTCTGTTAGCCCACTTAGGCATGAGTGTAAACCGTCCAAGGCTTACCTTTGCAGCTCAGTTTTCCCGAGGTCTGTTTATGTCTCCTTGCCAAAGCAGTCCGGTGATCAGGACTAGGCAGGCAGGGAATCATTCCGCTTCCTTTATTGTCTGTAGCTCAGGTTCAGCCCCTGAGTACAGTGGGGACATGCCTCTCTTCACCCTCACTCTTCTGGGGTATGTTGAAGTGTTACTCACTCAGTCATGTCCGACCCTTTGTGACCCCATGGACTGTAGCTCACCAGGCTCTTTTGTCTGTGGAATTCTCCAGGCAAGAATACTGGAGTGGGTTGCCATTTCCTTCTCCAGGGGATCTTCTGAACCCAGGGATCAAACTCAGGTCTCCTGCATTGTAGGTGAATTCCTTACTATCTGAGCCATCTGGGGAGTACTTTAATCAAATAGGCGACATAATTTGTTCCTAGAAACTGTCCAATTTACGGGGTTCTGTTCTCCATTGTCCATAGGAAAAAACAGCAAAACTCCACCTGTACAAAAATATAAAACAATTACAGCATTTTAAGGCAATATATATTACAGTTATAGAAATTGCATGCAAGTGTATCACCTAGCTGTGAACTCTAAATTATTCATATTGAAAGCAAATTATTCAATTTACTGCTGTTATGATGATCAAGTTATTTAGAGCTTTCTATACAGTTCTTTTTTCCTTGTTAAAAAAACAAAATTCAACTGTGGTTGTTCAGTTGCTCAGTCATGTCCAACTCTTTGCAACCCCATGGACTGCAACACACCAGGCTTCCCTGTCGTTCACCACCTCCTGGAGTTTGCTCAAACACATGTCCACGTATTCAGTGATGCTATCCAACCATTTCATCCTCTGTCACCCCCTTCTCCTCCTGCCTTCAATCTTTCCCAGCATCAGGGCGTTTTCCCAGTGTGTCAGTTCTTTGAGTCCGATGGCCAAAATATTGGAGTTTCAGCTTCAGAATCAGTCCTTCCAGTGAATATTCAGGACCTATTTCTTTTAGGAATGGACTGGTTGGATCTCTTTGCAGTCCGAGAGACTCTCAAGAGTCGTCTCCAACACCACAGTTTGAAAGTGTCTATTCTTGGGCACTTAGCCTTCTTTATGGTCCAACGCTGGAAAAACCATAGCTTTGACTATATGGACCTTTGTCAGCAAAGTAATGTCTCTGCTTTTTATTCAGAGTCAGGTGAGTCAGTTTTAAAGCTTTTGGCTTTATTCAGTGATTCACGAGTCCAGCAGGATCCCATGTAGCAGACTGAAAGGAGCTCTGAAGAGCCATAGAAAATGGGAAGCCTTTTACAGGTAGAAGGAGTCAGGTCAAGGAAGTTATTCTAAAAGAGACCTGATTGTTTCAGGCAAGGTCACCTTCCTCTGGAGCACAGCAAGTGTCTGTCAGTTCGATTACCTCACTAGTGCTGACCAGGAAATTCCGGACTTGAAAATAATATATGTACATTTTTGACTAGTTAAGTTTATCTACCTGAAAAAGGCCAAAACTACAATTAGGCTATATATTATAACTCAGGTGATGTGGGTTTAGCACAAGTGACTCCATTTTGGGCCTCTTATCTCTCTCTCTTCTCTCTTTTTAAAAATGTATTTGGCTGCACCATGTCTTAGCTGTGGCACGTGGGATCCAGCTCCCTGAGCAGGGGCTGATCCCACTACTCCCCTGAGCAGAGTCCCATCCTCTGGACCACCAGGGAAGTTCCTTGTCTCTTTTTTAACACCCCGAAACTTGGGTTTTATGAATCTGCTGTCACATTTCCCACCTGTCTTTCTCATTTAATTTCTATAAACCATGACTATTATATTTTAGTTCTAGAGACCAAATTTTAAACCCTTGGCATTATATGTTATAGATTATATGTTATGCATTCTCCTATCATATATTATATATAATATATTTTATAGCTAAACCAAGAAAATATTGCTTTCTATTGGTTTATATTTATGAAAGCTGTATGGTGTGATGTATCATATTTAGGTGTACCTTAGTTTAGGCAAATGTTCAGTTTTTAGTGAAGTTTTATAAATCAATATTTCCAATACATATATATATACAAAATATATATAAAATAATACAAATATATATAATAACTATTTTTGTCACAAAATTTGAAATTTATTATTTCCCAAAGGTAAATATAATAATATAAAATAAGATAAAATATAGCTGTGCATTGAAATTTCAATTATCTGTTTAGCTCCATAAATGATGACTTGACAAAAGATATGGCCTGGATATTCCTCAGCCCTTTTTAGTGTTATCTGTTACACTCTATCAAAATATGAAGTCCTTTTAAAACTTCTTCACGCTTTTATAAGAGGAAATTCTTCTATTATGGACTTTATAATAGAGATGTGATTTGTAGCAATACAGATGATATGACCCATTACTGCCACCAGAAGCTGTTTGCAGGCTTCCTACTGAAGTTTCAAAGCTATCTTGAGAACCTAGTCTTGAAAGCTCAAAAGCTAAGTTGGGATTGTTCAGTAAAGAGGTTTGGTATGCTAGTCTTTCATCTAATCCATGCATGAGATATCTGTTGCCTTTGATCACACAAAACGGATAATTTTAAAATGTCTATACTATTGTGAATATATGTGTTTCTATGCTTATAGGTTATAAAATTATTAATACATTTGTGAAGTTCTTCATTAAAAAACTTTTTACATCAATTAGTTTACATAATTATGGTGTATATTTGGAAATATTGCCTTATTTTCTCTTCACTTTAAAATTATTTCCCAAGTCTCCAGGAAAGGGCATGGGTATCTGCATATTGAATAGCCCCAAGTGAACTTGAGAACCACTCTTAGAGGATGATCTAAAACTCATATCAAAAGTTCACTGTTGAGGCTCAAGAGAGCAGATAGGGTATAATGTTTAAATTTTTTTTAATAGATGGTCAGGGTAAAG
>NW_017212152.1:0-16919 GCF_001704415.2 Capra hircus
GGAAAGACCTCGTGGGAAAGCCCTCGAACGGGAAAGCCACACATCCCTTGATCCAAGCATAGGGAAGCGTGACACTTGCTGCTTCAGCTCAGAGGAAGCGCACGTGCACTGCCCCCACTTGAGACGAGGACTGACTCCCCTGGGGAGATCCAGAAGCTACCCAAGATCCATGTCAGCACTGGAGAGGAATCCTCAGATACCGGCACCAACTCCACACAAGGTCTTGAGGCCCTGACATTGACGGGAGACGAATCCCGAGAGGCCCCCGTGCAACTCACATGGGGACTGGCCTTTCCAGAAGACTACCAAGGGGGTCCCTGCGGTCCCCGTCGTAAGTCGAGAGCACCTGCCGCAACTCGAGAAAATCCAGGAAGGTTCTCCCATCCAGGCGAGATGAGGCCCATTTCCGCTGAGGCGTCTCGAGGCTAATCACACCTAACCTCTGGAACTTACAAAGGGTCCTTCACACCCTTGCTGCAACTCAAGAAGTTCCCCGACATACCCGTCTCCACTCGAGAGGAAGCACGAGAGTCCCGCCCACATCCAGAGGAGCCCCGTTTCCGCCTCCTAGCTCGAGAGGAGGGATCCTTTCCCTGCGTGTCGGGAAAGAATTCCCAGCAGTTCCCGTCGCATCTCAAGAGGAGGCGCTCTCCACAGGAAAGGCGAGAGGAACTCCACGGGTCGTGCCACCATTCCCAGAGTCCCCCAGATGTCTCAGTCCATTCCAGGGAAACCTGTTTTCCCAGCACTGCGTCGACTTTCAAGCTGAGGATCGACTCACACCACGGTGGCACGTGGGACAGCCCTGTGGGAAAGCCTCGTGGGAAAGCCTCGTGGGAAAGCCTCGAGGGAAAGCCACAGATCCCTTGATCCACACGAAGGGAAGCGCGACACTGCTGCTACACCTCGGGAGGAGAGCACACGTGAATTCTCCCACTCGAGAGGAGGACGGACTCCCCTGGGGAGACTCCAGAAGTACCCCAAGATCCATGTCAGCACTGGAGAGCAATCCTCAGGTTCCGCGCACCGATCCACACAAGGTCTTAGGCCCCGGCATCGACGGGAGAGGAATCCCGAGAGGCCCCCGAGCAACTCGCATGGGGACTGGCCTTTCCTGAGGCCACCAGAGCGGGTCCCTGAGGTCCCCGTCGTAAGTCGAGAGCACCTGCCTCAACTCGAGAAAATTCATTAGGTTCTCCCCTCCAGGCGAGATGAGGCCCATTTCCGCTGAGGCGTCTCGAGGTCTAATCACACTTCTAATATCTGGAAATTCCAAATGGTCATTCACACAATTGCTGGCAACTCAAGAAGTTCCCCGACATACCCGTCTCCACTTGAGAGGAAGCACGAGAGTCCCGCCCACATCCAGAAGAGCCCCGTTTCCGCCTCCTACCTCGAGAGGAGGTATCCTTTCCCTGCGTGTTCTGGAAAGAATTCCGGCATTTCCATCGCATCTAAAGAGGAGGCGCTCTCCACAGGAAAGGTGAGAGGAACTCCAGGGTCGTGCCACCATTCCCAGAGTCCCCCAGATGCCTCAGTTCATTTCAGGGAAACCTCTTTTCCCTGTACTGCCTCGACTTTCAAGCCGAGTATCGACTCACACCACGGTGGCACGTGGGACAGCCCTGTGGGAAAGCCTCGTGGGAAAGCCTTGTGGAAAAGACTCGAGGAAAAGCCACTGATTCCTTGATCCACTCGACGGGAAACATGACACTGCTGCCCATCTCGGGAGGAAAGCGCACGTGCATGCCCCCAAACGAGACGAGGACTGACTCCCCTAGGGAGACTCCAAAAGTACCCCAGCATCCATGTCAGCACTGGAGAGGAATGCTCAGGTTCCGGCACCGACTCTACACAAGGTCTTAGGCCCCGGCATCGACGGGAGAGGAGGCCCTAGAGGCCCCCGAATTACTCGCATGGGGACTGGCCTTTCCTGAGGCCACCAGAGCGGGTCCCTGAGGTCCCCGTCGTAAGTCGAGAGCACCTGCCGCAACTCAGGAAAATCCAGGAGGTTCGCCCCTCCAGGCGAGATGAGGCCCATTTCCGCTGAGGCGCCTCGAGGCTAATCACACCTAAACCTCTGGAACTTCCAAAGGGTCCTTCACACCCTTGGTGTAACTCAACAAGTTCCCCGACATACCCGTCTCCACTCGAGAGGAAGCACGAGAGCCCCGCCCACATCCAGAGGAGCCCCGTTTCCGCCTCCTAGCTCGAGAGGAGGGATCCTTTCCCTGCGTGGTCGGGAAAGAATTCAGGGCGTTCCCGTCGCTTCTCAAGAGAAGGCACTTTCCACAGAAAAGGCGAGAGGAACTCCAGGGTCGTGCCACCATTCCCAGAGTCCCTCAGATGTCTCAGTCCATTCCAGGGATACCTGTTTTCCCTGCACTGCCTCGACTTTCAAGCCGAGGGTCGATTCACGGCACGGTGGCACGTGGGACAGCCTTGTGGGAAAGCCTCATGGGAAAGCCTCAAGGGAAAGCCACAGATCCTTTGATCCACTACGAAGGGAAGCGTGACACTGCTGCTACAGCTCGGGAGGAAAGCGCAGGTGCATGCCCCCACTCGAGCCGAGGACTGACTCCCCTGGGGAGACTCCAGAAGTACCCCAAGATCCATGTAAGCACTGGAGAGGAATCCTCAGGTTCCGGCACCGACTCCACATAAGATCTCAGGCCCCGGCATCGACGGGAGAGGAATGCCGAGACGCCCCCGAGCAACGCGCATGGGGAATGGCCTTTCCTGAGGCCACCAGAGCGGGTCCCTGAGGTCCCCGTCGTAAGTCGAGAGCACCTGCCGCAACTCGAGAAAATCCAGGAGGTTCTACCCTCCAGGCGAGATCAGGCCCATTTCCGCTGAGGCGTCCTGAGGCTAATCACACCTGTACTCTGGAACTTCCGAAGGGTCCTCCACACCCTTGCTGCATCTCAAGAAGTTCCCCGACATACCCGTCTCCACTCGAGAGGAAGCACGAGAGTCCCGACCATATCCAGAGGAGCCCCGTTTCCACCTCCTAGCTCGAGAAGAGGGATCCTTTCCCTGCGTGCTCGGGAAAGAATTCCCGGCGTTCCCGTCCGCTTCTCAAGAGAAGGCACTCTCCACAGAAAAGGCGAGAGGAACTCCAGGGTCGTGCTACCATTCCCATAGTCCCCCAGATGTCTCAGTTCATTCCAGGGAAACCTGTTTTCCTGCACTGTTTTGACTTTCAAGCCGAGGATCAACTCACACCACGGTGGCACGAGGGACAGCCCTGTGGGAAAGCCTCGTTGGAAAGTCTCGTGTGAAAGCCTCGAGGGAAAGCCACAGATCCCTTGATCCAAGCATAGGGAAGCGTGGCACTGCTGCTTCAGCTCAGGAGGAAAGCGCACGTGCATGCCCCCACTCGAGAGGAGGACTGACTCCCCTGGGGAGACTCCAGAAGTACCCCAAGATCCATGACAGCACTGGAGAGGAATGCTCAGGTTCCGGCACTGACTCCCCACAAGGTCTTAGGCCCCAGCATCGACAGGAGAGGAATCCCGAGAGGCCCCCGAGCAACTCGCATGGGGACTGGCCTTTCCTGAGGCCACCAGAGCGGGTCCCTGAGGTCCCCGTCGTAAGTCGAGAGCACCTGCCGCAACTCGAGAAAATCCAGGAGGTTCTCCCCTCCAGGCGAGATGAGGCCCATTTCCGCTGAGGCGTCTCGAGGCTTCTCACACCTAACCTCTGGAACTTCCAAAGGTCCTTCACACCCTTGCTGCAACTCAAGAAGTTCCCCGACATACCCGTCTCCACTCGAGAGGAAGCACGAGAGTCCCGCCCACATCCAGAGGAGCCCCGTTTCCGCCTCCTAGCTTGAGAGGAGGGATCCTTTCCCTGCGTGTTCGGGAAAGAATTCCCGGCGTTCCCGTCGCATCTCAAGAGGAGGCGCTCTCCACAGGAAAGGCGAGAGGAACTCCACGGTCGTGCCACCATTCCCAGAGACAACCAGATGTCTCCGTCCATTCCAGGGAAAACTGTTTTCCTGCACTGCCTCGACTTTCAAGCCGAGGATGGACTCACACCACGGTGGCACGTGGGAGAGCCTTGTGGGAAAGCCTCGTGGGAAAGCCTCGTGGGAAAGCCTCGAGGGAAAGCCCCTGATCCCTTGATCCTCGCGAGGGGAAGGGAGACACTGCTGCTACAGCTCGGGAGGAAAGCGCACGTGCATGCCCCCACTCGAGACGCGTACTGACTCCCCTGGGGAGACTCCAGAAGTACCCCAAGATCCATGTCAGCAATGGAGAGGAATCCTCAGGTTGCGTCACTGAGTCCACACAAGGTCTTAGGCCCCAGCATCGACGGGAGAGGAATCCCGAGAGGCCCCCGAGCAACTCGCATCGGGACTGGCCTTTCCTGAGGCCACCAGAGCGGGTCCCAGGGGTCCCCGTCGTAAGTCGAGAGCACCTGCCGCAACTCGAGAAAATCCAGGAGGTTCTCCCCTCCAGGCTATATGAGGCCCATTTCCGCTGAGGCATCTTGAGGCTAATCACACCTAACCTCTGGGAATTCCAAAGGTCCCTCACACCCTTTCTGCAACTCAAGAAGTTCCCCGACATACCCGTCTCGACTCGAGAGGAAGCACGAGAGTTCTGCCCACATCCAGAGGAGCCCCGTTTCCGCCTCCTAGCTCGAGAGGAGGGATCCTTTCCCTGCATGGTGGGGAAAGAATTTCCGGCGTTCCCGTCGCATCTCAAGAGGAGGCTCTCTCCATAGGAAAGGCGAGAGGAACTCCAGGGTCGGGCCACCATTCCCAGAGTCCCCCAGATGTCTGTCCATTCCAGGGAAACCTGTTTTCCCTGCACTGCCTCGACTTTCAAGCCGAGGATCGACTCACACCACGGTGGCACGTGGGACAGCCCTGTGGGAAAGCCTCGTTGGAAAGCTTCGTGGAAAAGCCTCGAGGGAAAGCCACAGATCCCTTGATCCACGGGAAAGGAAGAGCGACACTGCTGCTACACCTCGGGAGGAAAGCGCACGTGCATGCCCCCACTAGAGACGAGGACTGACTGCCCTGGGGAGACTCCAGAAGTACCCCAAGATTCATGTCAGCACTGGAGAGGAATCCTCAGGTTCCGGCACCGACTCCACACAAGTCTTAGGCCCCAGCATCGACGGGACAGGAATCACGAGAGGCCCCCGAGTAACTCCCATGGGGACTGGCCTTTCCTGAGGCCACCAGAGCGGTCCCTGAGGTCCCCGTCTTAAGTCCAGAGCACCTGCCGCAACTCGAGAAAATCCCGGAGGTTCTCCCGTCCAGGCCTGATGAGGCCCATTTCCGCTGAGGCGTCTCGAGGCTAATCACACCTAACTTCTGGAACTTCCAAAGGGTCCTTCACATCCTTGCTGCAACTCAAGAAGTTTCCCGACATACCCGTCTGCACTCGAGAGGAAGCACGAGAGCCCCGTCCACATCCAGAGGAGCCCCGTTTCCGCCTCATAGCTCGAGAGGAGGGATCCTTTCCCTGCGTGGTCGGGAAAGAATTCTCGGACTTGCCATAGCTAGCTCAAGAGGGGGCGCTCTCCACAGGAAAGGCGAGAGGAACTCCAGGGTCGTGCCACCATTCCCAGAGTCTCCCAGATGTCTCAGTCCACTCCAGGGAAACCTGTTTTCCCTGCACTGCCTCCACTTTCAAGACGAGGATCGACTCACACCACGGTGGCACGTGGGACAGCCCTGTGGGAAAGCCTCGTGGGAAAGCCTCGTGGGAATGCCTCGAGGGAAAGCCACAGATCCCTTGATCCACGCGAAGGGAAGCGTGACACTGCTGCTACAGCTCGGGAGGAAAGCGCACGTGAATGCCCCCACTCGAGACGAGGACTGACTCCCCTGGGGAGACTCCAGAAGTACCGCAGGATCCATATCAGCACTGGAGAGGAATCCTCAGGTTCCGGCACCGACTCCACACAAGGTTTTAGGGCCCGGCATCGACGGGAGAGGAATCCCGAGAGGACCCCAAGCAACTTGCATGGGGACTGGCCTTTCCTGAGGCCACCAGAGCGGGTCCCTGAGGTCCCCGTCTTAAGTCGAGAGCACCTGCCGCAACTCGAGAAAATCCAGGAGGTTCTCCCCTCCACGGCGAGATGAGGCCCATTTCCGCTGAGGCTTCTCGAGGCTAATCACACCTAACCTCTGTAACTTCCAAAGGGTCCTTCACACCCTTTCTGCAACTCAAGAAGTTCCCCGATATACCCGTCTCCACTGGAGAGGAAGCACGAGAGTCCCGCCCACATCCAGAGGAGCCCCGTTTCCGCCTCATAGCTGGAGAGGAGGGATCTTTTCCCTGCGTGGTCTGGAAAGAATTCCCGGCATTCCCATAGCATCTCAAGAGGAGCCGCTCTCCACAGGAAAGGCGAGAGGAACTCCAGGGTCGTGCCACCATTCAGAGTCCCCCAGATGTCTCAGTCCATTCCGGGGAAAGCTGTTTTCCATGCACTGCCTTGACTTTCAAGCCTAGAAACGACTCACACAACGGTGGCACGTGGGACAACCCTTCGGAAACCCTCGTGGGAAAGCCTCGAGGGAAAGCCACAGATCCCTTACTCCACGTGAAGGGAAGCTGGACACTGCAGCTGGACCTCAGGAGTAGAGCCCACCTGCATGCCCCCATTCGAGACGAGGATTGACTCCCCTGGGGAGACTCCAGAAGTACCCCAATGCCGGGAGCCAGTGTGAGGAATCCCGCCCGTGACAAGGTCATGAGGAAGGAAGCTGACATACGCAAGGCGTGCTCAGACTTCAGGGACCCCTCTGCAAATTCCTAAGCATGTACCCCAACAAAAATCTGCCGGCTTTTGTGCTCTGCTTTTCCACTCTTCTGACATTTTCTGGAAAAAGTCAATTCAGGGCTTTAGTCTTCTGCATTTGAAAGAGTGTTTCAATCCAAAAACCCTCTGATGGCTTTCTAGCCTGCCTGCAGGACTCGTACAGCTGCGCATGTGATTGTTTGAGGCCTCCTGACCGCAGGAGGCACAGGAAGCTTAAAACATCCTAGGAATGTAGGAGCTTCCGAGGAGTCAAAATCTTTAGAATAGGACTGATTAAAGGTTTCATTTTTTGGGTCAATGCTTGCTGCCAAATTTTCATATCCTTTATTTTTAGATATAGTTGGTATATAGAAAAACAAGTAGTAGACCTGGTATTAGCAACATTAGATCTTCGAGTTAAGTACCTTCTTTGTTATAACCCACTGCACCTTTGTTCTATAGAGATGTAACTTTAATGCTTTAAGGAGATGCAAATTAAAGAAAAAACACTTCAGGGGAAACAAAATCAACATTCATTAAGGAAGAGAGATAAAAAGTGTTAACAAGCTTCTTGGCCAGAAGATAATGTAAATCACCTGAGACCTTTTGTATACAAAATGATGTATAGAAAGAGTCTGGGCTGCGAACACTACATAATTCTGTGTTACCCATTGATCTCCATGTTTTATCAAAAGTATAAAAGGCCTTCTGAACAATAAAGGATGGGGGCCAGGGGCCGGGGACCAGTTTCTCGGACCAGTTTCTCGAACTAGTCTCTCGGCCTGGTTTCTTGGGACTCTGGCTCCCCCCATGTCTCTCTCTCTCCTCTTCTCTCCCCTTTCCTCTCTCTGCTCTTTACTTTAACTTCAGGCTGAATCTCCATCTGGGGCGCGGAGGCTCGCCAGGTCTACTTACTTGCCCCGGCTGTTAAGACCCGCACGAAAGGGAGCTTAAGGCGAGGCACCCTTAGATATTCAAGCGGGCGCCGGTGGCCCAACGTAGATGGTGCAAATTCCTTGTCTGGAATTTTATTGGCCTTCCGCGTAAACCAAGCTATTCAGCCCTCTTCCTCCACTTAACCTTCTTACTACACTATAGTTTCTTAATCTAATCTTACATTAATAAACAAACAAGTCTTTCCACGCCAACGCCGTCCACCCTTCGAATTCCCTGGATCCACCGGGGCTGGATCCATGTCAGCACTGGAGAGGAAACCTCAGATTCCCGCACCGACACCACAGAAGATCTTAGGCCCCGGCATCGATGGGAGAGGAAACCCGAAAGGCCCCCGAGCAACTAGCATGTTGACTGGCCTTTCCTGAGGCCACCAGAGCGGGTCCCTGAGTTCCCCGTCGTAAGTTGATAGCACCTGCTGCCACTCGAGAAAATCCAGGAGGTTGTACCCTCCAGGCAAGATGAGGCCTATTTCCGCTGAGTCGTTTGGAGGCTAATCACACCTAATCTCTGGAACTTCCAAAGGGTCCTTCACAACCTTGGCTGCAACTCAAGAAATTCCACGACATACCCGTCTACACTCGAGGGGAAGCACGAGAGTGCCGTCCACATCAAGAGGAGCCCCGTTTCCGCCTCATAGCTCGAGAGGAGGGATCCTTCCCCTGAGTGGTTCGGGAAGGAATTCCCGGCATTCCCGTCGCATCTCAAGAGGAGGCGCTCTCCACAGGAAAGGCGAGAGGAACTCCAGGGTCGTGCCACCATTCCCAGAGTCCCCCAGATGTCTCAGTCCATTCCAGGGAAACCTGTTTTCCCTGCACTGCCTCGACTTTCAAGCCGAGGATCTTCCCACACCACGGTGACACGTGGGACAGACCTGTGGTAAAGCCTCGTGGGAAAACCTCGTGGGAAAGCCTCGAGTAAAAGCCACAGATCCCTTGATCCATGCGAAGGGAAGCGTGACACTGCTGCTACAGCTCGGGAGGAAATCGCCTGTGAATGCCCCCACTCGAGACGAGGACTGACTCCCCTGGGGAGACTCCAGAAATACCCCAAAATCCATGTCAGCACTGGAGAGGAATCCTCAGGTTCCGGCCCCGACTCCACACAAGATCTTAAGCCCCGGCATCGACGGGAGAGGAATCCCGAGAGGCCACAGAGCAACACGCATGGGGACTGGCCTTTCCTGAGGCCACCAGAGCGTGTCCCTGAGGTCCCCTTCGTAGGTCGAGAGCACGTGCCGCAAACTCGAGAAAATCCAGGAGGTTCTCCCATCCAGGCGAGATGAGGCCCATTTCCCCTGAGGCGTCTCGAGGCAAAACACACCTCATCTCTGGAACTTCCAAAGGGTCCTTCACACCCTTGCTGCAACTCAAAAATTTCCCCGACATACCCGTCTCCACTCGAGAGGAAGCACGAGAGTCCCGCCCACATCCAGAGGAGCAGCGGTTCCGCCTCCTAGCTCGAGAGGAGGGATCTTTTCTCTGCGTGTTCGGTCAAGTATTCCCGGCGTTCCGGCGCATCTCAAGAGGAGGCGCTCTCCACAGGAAAGGCGAGAGGAACTCCAGGGTCGTGCCACCATTCCCAGCAGTCCCCCAGGTGTCTCAGTCCATTCCAGGGAAACCTGTTTTCCCTGAACTGCCTCGTCTTTCAAGCCGAGGATCGATTCACACCACGGTGGCACGTGGGACAGCCCTGTGGGAAAGCCTCATGGGAAAGCCTTAAGGGAAAGCCTCGTGAGGAGGCCTCGAGGGAAAGTCACAGATCCCTTGATCCACGCGAAGGGAAGGGTGACACTGCTGCTACAGCTCGGGAGGAAAGCGCACGTGCATGACCCTACTTAGAGGAGGACTGACTCCCCTGGGTAGACTCCAGAAGTACCCCAAGATCCATGTCAGCAATGGAGAGGAATCCTCAGGTTTGGCACAGACTCCAAACAAGGTCTTAGGCCCCGGCATTAACGGGAGAGGAATACCAAGAAGCCCCCGAGTAACTCGCATTGGGACTGGCCTTTCCTGAGGCCACCAGAGCGGATCCCTGAGGTCCCCGTCGTAAGTTGAGAGCACCTACCGCAAGTCGAGAAAATCCAGGAGGTTCTCCCATCCAGGCGAGATGACGCCCATTTCCGCTGAGGCGTCCTGAGGCTAATCACAGCTAACCTCTGGAACTTCCAAAGGGTCCTTCACACCATTGCTGGCAACTCAAGAAGTTCCCTGACATACCCGTCTCCATTAAAGAGGAAGCACGAGAGTCCCGCCCACATCCAGAGGAGCCCCTGTGTCCGCCTCCTAGCTGGAGAGGAGGGATCCTTTCCCTGCGTGGTCTGGAAAGAATTCCAGGCGTTCCCATAGCATCTCAAGAGGAGGCGCTCTCCACAGGAAAGGCGAGAGGAACTCCAGGGTCGTGCCACCATTCCCAGAGTCCCCCAGAATCTCAGTCCATTCCAGGGAAACCTGTTTTCCCTGCACTGCCTCGACTTTCAATCCGAGGATCGACTCACACCACGGTGGCACTTTGGAGAGCCTTGTGGGAAAGATTCGTGGGAAAGCCTCGTGGGAAAGCCTCTAGGGAAAGCCACAGATCCCTTGATCCACGCGAAATGAAGCGTGACACTGCTGCTACAGCTCGGGAGGAAAGCGCACGTGAACGCCCCCACTCGAGACGAGGACGGACTCCCCACGGGAAACTCCACAAGTACCCCAAAATCCATGTCAGCACTGGAGAGGAATCCTCAGCTTCCGGCACCGACTACACACATGGTCTTAGGCCCCGGCATCGACGGGAGAGGAATCCCGAGAGGCCCCATGCAACTCGCATGGGGACTGTCCTTTCCTGAGGCCACCAGAGCGGGTCCCTGAGGCCCCGTCATAAGTCGAGAGCACCTGACGCAACTCGAGAAAATCCAGGAGGTTCTCCCCGCCGGGCGAGATGAGGCCCATTTCCGCTGAGGGGTCTCAAGGCTAATCACACCTAACCTCTGGAACTGTCCAAAGGGTCCTTCACACCCTTGCTGCAACTTAAGAAGTTCCCCGACATACTCGTCTCCACTCGAGAGGAAGCACGTTCGTACCGCCCACATCCAGAGGAGCCCCGTTAGCACCTCCTAGCTCGAGAGGAGGGATTCTTTCCCTGCGTGGTCGGGAAAGATATTCCCGGCGTTCCCTTCGCATCTCAAGAGGAGGCGCAAACTCCACAGGAAAGGCGAGAGGAACTCCAGGGTCGTGCCACATTCCCAGAGTCCCCCAGACGACTCAGTCCATTCCAGGGAAAATTGTCTTCCCTGCAGCTGCCTCGACTTTGCAAGCCGAGGATCGACTCACACCACGGTGGCACGTGGGACAGCCCTGTGGGAAAGCCTCGTGGGAAAGCCTCGAGGGAAAGCCCCTTATCCCTTGATCCACGCGAAGGGAAGCGAGACACTGCTGCTACAGCTCGGGAGGAAAGCGCACGTGAATGCCCCCACTCGAGACCAGGACTGACTCCCCCGGGGAGACTCCAGAAGTACCCCAAGATCCATGTCAGCACTGGAGAGGAATCCTCAAGTTCCGTCACCGACTCCACACAAGGTCTTCGGATCCCGGCATCGACGGGAGAGGAATCCCGAGAGCCCCGAGCAACTCGCATGGGCACTGGCCTTTCCTGAGGCCACGAGAGCGGTGTCCCTGAGGTCCCCGTCGTAAGTCGAGAGCACCTGCCACAACTCGAGAAAATCCAGGAGGTTCTCCCTCCAGGCGAGATGAGGCCTATTTCCGCTGAGGCGTCTCAAGGCTAATCACATCTAACATCTGGAACTTCCAAAGGGTCTTTCACACCATTGCTGCAACTCAAGAAGTTCCCCTGACATACCCGTCTCCACTCGAGAGGAAGCATGAGAGTCCCGCCCACATCCAGAGGAGCCCCGTTTTCCGCCTCCTAGCTCGAGAGGAGGGATCCTTTTCCTGGTGTGATCGGGAAAGAATTCCGGCGTTCCTGTCGCATTTCAAGTGGAGGCGCTCTCCACAGGAAAGGCGAGAGGAACTCCAGGGTCGTGCCACATTCCCAGAGTCCCCCAGATGTCTCAGTAAATTCCAGGGAAACCTGTTTTCCCTGTACTGCCTCGACTTTCAAGCCGAGGATCGACTCACACCACGGTGGCACGAGGAACAGCCCTGTGGGAAAGCCTCGTGGGAAAGCTCGTGGGAAAGCCTCCTTGGAAAGCCACTGATCCCTTGATCCACGAGAGGGAAGCATGACCACTGTTGCTACAGCTCGGGAGGAAAGCGCATATGCATGCCCCCACTCGAGACGAGGACTGGCTCCCCTGGGGAGACTCCAGAAGTACCCCAACATCCCATGTCAGCACTGGAGAGGAATCCTCAGGTTACAGCACTGACTCCACACAAGGTCTTGGGCCCCAGCATCGACGGGAGGGGAATCCCGAGAGGCCCCGAGCAACTCGCATGGGGACTGGTCTTTCCTGAGGCCACCAGAGAGGGTCCTGAGGTCCCCGTCGTAAGTCGAGAGCACCTGCCCAAGTCGAGAAAATCCAGGAGGTTCTCCCCTCCAGGCGAGATGAGGCCCATTTCCGCTGAGGCGTCTCTAGGCTAATCACACCTAACATCTGGAAATTACAAAGGTCCTTCACACCCTTGCTGCAACTCAAGAAGATCCCCAACATACCCGTCTCCACTCGAGAGGAAGCACCGATAATACCGCCCACATCCAGAGGAGCCCCGTTTCCACCTCCTAGCCTGAGAGGAGGGATCCTTTCCCTGCGTGGTCGGGAAAGAATTCCCGGCGTTCCCGTCGCATCTCAAGAGGAGGCGCTCTCCACAGGAAAGGCGAGAGGAACTCCAGGGTCGTGCCACCATTCCCAGAGTCCCCCAGATGTCCCAGTCCATTCCAGGGAAACCTGTTTTCCTGCACTGCCACGACTTTCAAGCCGAGGATCGACTAACACCACGGAGGCACGTGGGACAGCCCTGTGTGGAAAGCCTCGTGGGAAAGCCTCGTGGGAAAGCCTCGAGGGAAAGACACAGATCCTTTGATCCAAGCGAAGGGAAGCGTGACACTGCTGCTACAGCTCGGGAGGAAAGCGCACGTGCATGCCCCCTCTGCAGACGAGGACTGACTCCCCTGGGGAGACACCAGAAGTACCCCAAGATCCATGTCGGCACTGGAGAAGAATCCTCAGGTTCTGGGACTGAGTCCACACAAGGTCTTAGGCCCCAGGCATCGACGGGAGGGAATCCGAGAGGCCCCCGAGCAACTCGCATGGGGACTGACCTTTCCTGAGGCCACCAGAGCGGGTCCCAGAGGCCCTCGTCATAAGTCGAAAGCACCTGCCGCAACTCGAGAAAATCCAGGAGGTTCTCCCCTCCAGGCGTGATGAGGCCCATTTCCGCTGAGGCAAATAGGGGCTAATCACACTTAAACTCTGGAACTTCCAAAGGGTCCTTCACAACCTTGCTGCAACTCAAGAAGTTCCCCGACATACTCTTCTCCACTCAAGAGGAACCCGAGCGTCCCGCCCATATCCAGAGTGGCCCCGTTTCCGCCTGCTAGCTCGAGAGGAGGTATCCTTTCCTGCGTGGTCCTGAAAGAATTCCTAGCATTCCCGTCTCATCTCAAGAGGAGGCGCTCTCCACAGGAAAGGCGAGAGGAACTCCCAGTATCAGGCCCCATTCCCAGAGTCCCCCAGATGACTCAGTCCATTCCAGGGAAACCTGTTTTCCCTGCACTACTTCCACTTTCAAGCCGAGGATCGACTCACACCACGGTGGTACGTGGGACAGCGCCTGATGCGAAAGCCTCGTGGCAAAGCCTCGTGGGAAAGCCTTGACGGAAAGCCACAGATCCCTTGATCCGTGCGAAGGGAAGCGCGACACTGCTGCTACAGCTGGGAGGAAAGCGCACGTCCATGCCCCCACTCGAGACGAGGACTGACTCACCTGGGGAGACTCCAGAAGTACCCCAAGATCCATGTCAGCACTGGAGAGGAATCCTCAGGTTCTGGCACTGACTCCACACAAGGTCTGTAGGCCCCCAGCATCGATGGCAGAGGAAACCCGAGAGGCCCCGAGGGCCCACGAGCAACTCGCATGGGGACTGGCCTTTCCTGAGGCCACCAGAGCGGGTCCCTGAGGTCCCCGTCGTAAGTCGAGAGCACCTGCCGCAACTCGAGAAAATCCAGGAGGTTCTCCCCTCCAGGCGAGATGAGGCCCATTTCTGCTGAGCCGTCTCGAGGCTAGTCACACCTAAACTCTGTAACTTCCAAAGGGTCCTTCACACCCTTGCTGCAACTCAAGAAGTTCCCCGACATTCCCGTCTCCACTCGAGAGGAAGCACGAGAGACCCGCCCACATTCCAGAGGAGCCCCGTTTCCGCCTCTTAGCCTCGAGAGGAGGGATCCTTTCCCTGCGTGGTCGGGAAAGAATTCCCGGCGTTCCCGTCGCATCTCTAGAGGAGGCGCTCTCCACAGGAAAGGCGAGAGGAACTCCAGGGTCGTGCCACATTCCCAGAGTCCCCCAGATGTCTCAGTCAAATTCCAGGGAAACCTGTTTTCCCTGTACTGCCTCGACTTTCAAGCCGAGGATCGACTCACACCACGGTGGCACGAGGAACAGCCCTGTGGGAAAGCCTCGTGGGAAAAGCCTCGTGGGAAAGCCTCCTTGGGAAAGCCCACTGATCCCTTGATCCACGAGAAGGGAAGCGATGACACTGTTGCTACAGCTCGGGAGGAAAGCGCATATGGCATGCCCCACTCGGAGACGAGGACTGGCTCCCCTGGGGAGACTCCAGAAGTACCCCCAACATCCATGTCAGCACTGGAGAGGAATCCTCAGGTTACAGCACCTGACTCCACACAAGGTCTTAGGCCCCGAGCATCGACGGGAGGGAATCCCGAGAGGCCCCGAGCAACTCGCATGGGGACTGGTCTTTCCTGAGGCCAGCCAGAGAGGGTCCTGAGGTCCCCGTCGTAAGTCGAGAGCACCTGCCCCAAGTCGAGAAAATCCAGGAGGTTCTCCCCTCCAGGCGAGATGAGGCCCATTTCCGCTGAGGCGTCTCTAGGCTAATCACACCTAACTCTGGAAATTACAAAGGTCCTTCACACCCTTGCTGCAACTCAAGAAGATCCCCAACATACCCGTCTCCACTCGAGAGGAAGCACGTAATACCGCCCACATCCAGAGGAGCCCCGTTTCCACCTCCTAGCCTGAGAGGAGGGATCCTTTCCCTGCGTGGTCGGGAAAGAATTCCCGGCGTTCCCGTCGCATCTCAAGAGGAGGCGCTCTCCACAGGAAAGGCGAGAGGAACTCCAGGGTCGTGCCCCCATTCCCAGAGTCCCCCAGATGTCTCCAGTCCATTCCAGGGAAACCTGTTTTTCCCTGCACTGCCACGACTTTCAAGCCGAGGATCGACTAACACCACGGTAGGCACGTGGGACAGCCCTGTGTGAAAGCCTCGTGGGAAAGCTCGTGGGAAAGCCTCGAGGGAAAGACACAGATCCTTTGATCCAAGCGAACGGGAAGCGTGACACTGCTGCTACAGCTCGGGGAGGAAAGCGCACGTGCATGCCCCCTCTGCAGACGAGGACTGACTCCCCTGGGGAGACACCAGAAGTACCCCAAGATCCATGTCCGGCACTGGAGAAGAATCCTCAGGTTCTGGACTGAGTCCACACAAGGTCTTAGGCCCCAGCATCGACGGGAGGGGAATCCCGAGAGCCCCCGAGCAACTCGCATGGGGACTGGACCTTTCCTGAGGCCACCAGAGCGGGTCCCAGAGGCCCTCGTCATAAGTCGAAAGCACCTGCCGCAACTCGAGAAAATCCAGGAGGTTCTCCCTCCAGGCGTGATGAGGCCCATTTCCGCTGAGGCAAATAGGGGGCTAATCACACCTTAAACTCTGGAACTTCCAAAGGGTCCTTCACAACCTTGCTGCAACTCAAGAAGTTCCCCGACATACTCTTCTCCACTCCAAGAGGAACCCGAGCGTCCCGCCCATATCCAGAGTGGCCCCGTTTCCGCCTGCCTAGCTCGAGAGGAGGTATCCTTTCCCTGCGTGGTCCTGAAGGAATTCCTAGCCATTCCGTCTCAGTCTCAAGAGGAGGGCGCTCTCCACAGGAAAGGCGAGAGGAACTCCAGGTATCAGTGCCCCATTCCCAGAGTCCCCCAGATGACTCAGTCCATTCCAGGGAAAACGTGTTTTCCCTTGCACTACTTCCACTTTCAAGCCGAGGATCGACTCACACCACGGTGGTACGTTGGACAGCGCCTGAGCGAAAAGCCTCGTGGGCAAAGCCTCGTGGGAAAGCCTTGACGGAAAGCCACAGATCCCTTGATCCGCTGCGAAGGGAAGCGTGACACTGCTGCTACAGCTCGGGAAGGAAAGCGCACGTTCCATGCCCCACTCGAGACGAGGACTGACTCACCTGGGGAGACTCCAGAAGTACCCAAGATCCATGTCAGCACTGGAGAGGAATCCTCAGCGTTCTCGGCACTGACTCCACACAAGGTCGTAGGCCCCGCATCGACTGGGCAGAGGAAACCCGAGAGGCCCCCGAGAGGCCACGAGCAACTCGCATGGGGACTGGCCTTTCCTGAGGCCACCAGAGCGGGTCCCTGAGGTCCCCGTCGTAAGTCGAGAGCACCTGCCGCAACTCGAGAAAATCCAGGAGGTTCTCCCCTTCCAGGCGAGATGAGGCCCATTTCTGCTGAGCCGTCTCGAGGCTAGTCACACCTAAACTCTGTAACTTCCAAAGGGTCCTTCACACCCTTGCTGCAACTCAAGAAGTTCCCCGACATTCCCGTCTCCACTCGAGAGGAAGCACGAGAGACCCGCCCACATTCAGAGGAGCCCCGTTTCCGCCTCTTAGCCTGAGAGGAGGGATCCTTTCCCTGCGTGGTCGGGAAAGAATTCCCGGCGTTCCCGTCGCATCTCTAGAGGAGGCGCTCTCCACAGGAAAGGCAGAGGAACTCCAGGGTCGTGCCACCATTCCAGAGTCCCCAGATGTCTCAGTCCATTCCAGGGAAACCTGTTTTCCCTGCACTGCCTCGACTTTCAAGCCGAGGATCGACTCACACCACAGTGGCACGTGGGACAGCCCTATGGAAAGCCTCGTGGGAAAGCCTCTTGGGAAAGCCTCGTAGCTAGTGGGAAAGCCTCGAGGGAAAGATCCAGCTTGATACACGCGAAGGGAAGAACGACACTGCTGCTACAGCTCG
>NW_017212153.1:0-16918 GCF_001704415.2 Capra hircus
GCCTCGACTTTCAAGCCGAGGATCGACTCACACCACGGTGGCACGTGGGACATCCCTGTGGGAAAGCCTCTTGGGAAAGCCTCGAAGGAAAGCCACATATCCCTTGATCCACCAGAAGGGAAACCTGAGACTGCTGCTACAGCTCGTGAGGAAATCGCACATGCATGCCCCAATCGAGACGAGGTCTGACTCCCCTGGGGAGACTCCAGAAGTACCCCCAGATCCATGTAAGCACTGGACAGGAATCCTCAGGTTCCTGCTCAACTCCACACAAGGTCTTAGGCCCCGGCATTGACGGGAGATGAATCCCGAGAGGCCCCCAAGAAACTCGCATGGGGACTGGCCTTTCTTGAAGCCACCAGAGCGGGTCCCTGAGGTCCCCATCGTAAGTCGAGAGCACGTGCCGCAACCCGAGAAAATCCAGGAGGTTCTCCCCTCCAGGCGAGAAGAGGCCCATTTCCGCTGAGGCGTCTCGAGGCTAATCACACCTAACCTCTGGAACTTCCAAGGGGTCTTTCACAACCTTGCTGCAACTCAAGAAGTTCCCCGACATACCCGTCTCCACTCCAGAGGAAGGAGGAGAGTCCCGCCCACATCCAGAGGGGCCCCGTTTCTGCCTCCTAGCTCGAGAGGGGGATCCTTTCCCTGCGTGGTCAGGAAAAAATTCCCAGCGTTCCCGTCGCATCTCAAGAGGAGGCGCTCTCCACAGAAAGGCGAGAGGAACTTCAGGGTCGTGCCATCATTCCCAGAGTCCCCAGATGTCTCAGTCCATTCCAGGGAAACCTGCTTTCCCTGCACTGCCTCGACTTTCAAGCCGAGGATCGAATCACACCACGGTGACACGTGGGACAGCCCTGTGGGAAAGCCTCGTGGGAATGCCTTGAGGGAAAGCCACAGATCCCTTGATCCACGCGAACGGATATGTGACACTGCTGCTACAGCTCGGGAGGAAAGCGCACGTGCATGCCCCCACTCGAGAGCAGGACTGACTCCCCTGGGGAAACTCCAGAAGTACCCCAGGATCCATGTCAGCACTGGAGAGGAATCCTCAGGTTCCGGCACCGACTCCACACAAGGTCTTAGGCCCCGGCATCGACGGGAGAGGAATCCCGAGAGGCCCCGGAGCAACTCGCAAGGGGACTGGCCTTTCCTGAGGTCACCAGAGTGGGTCCCTGAAGTCCCCGTCGTAATTCGAGAGCACCTGCCTCAACTCGAGAAAATCCAGGAGGTTCTCCCCTCCAGGCGAGATGAGGCCCATTTCCGCTGAGGCGTCTCGAGGCTAATCACATCTAAACTCTGGAACTTCCAAAGGGTCCTTCACACCCTTGCTGCAACTCAAGAAGTTCCCCGACATACCCTTCTGCCACTGGAGAGGAAGCACGAGAGTCCCGCCCACATCCAGAGGAGCCCCGTTTCCGCCTCAAAGCTCGAGAGGTGGGATCCTTTCCCTGCGTGGTCGGGGAAGAATTCCAGGCGTTCCCGTCGCATCTCAAGAGGAGGCGCTCTCCACAGGAAAGGCGAGAGGAACTCCAGGGTCGTGCCACCATTCCCAGAGTCCCCCAGATGTCTCAGTCCACTCCAGGGAAACCTGTTGTCCCTGCACTGCCTCCACTTTCAAGCCCAGGATCGACTCACACCACGGTGGCACGTGGGACAGCCCTGTGGGAAAGCCTCGTGGGAAATCCTCGTGGGCTCGGGAAAGCCTCGAGGGAAAGCCACTGATCCCATGATCCACGCGACGGGAGGGTGACACTTCTGCTACAACGCGGGAGAAAGCGCACGTGCATGCCCCCACTGAGAGGAGGACTGACTCCCCTGGGGAGACTCCAGAAGTACCCTAAGATCCATGTCAGCACTGGAGAGGAATCCTCAGGTTTCTGCACCGACTCCACACAAGGTCTTAGGCCCCGGCATCGAAGGGAGAGGAATCCCAGAGGCCCCCGAGCTACTCGCATGGGGACTGGCCTTTACTGAGGCCACCAGAGCGGGTCCCTGAGGTCCCCGTCTTAAGTCGAGAGCACCTGCAGCAACTCGAGAACATCCAGGAGGTTCTCCCCTCCAGGCGAGATGAGGCCCATTTCCGCTGAGGCGTCTCGAGGCTAATCACACCTAACCTCTGGAACTTCCAAAGGGTCCTTCACACGCTTGCTGCAACTCAAGAAGTTCCCCGACATACCAGTTTCCACTCGAGAGGAAGCACGAGGGTCCCGCCCACATTCAGAGGAGCCTGGTTTCCACCTCGAAGCTTGAGATTAGGGATTCTTTTCCTGCTTCGTCTGGAAAGAATTCCCGGCTTTCCCGTCCCATCTCAAGAAGAGGCGCTCTCAACAGGAAAGGCGAGAGAAACCCCAGTGTTGTGCCACAATTCCAAGGGACCCCCAGATATCTCAGTCCATTCCAGAGGAATTTGTTTTCCCTGCACTGCCTCTACTTTCACGCCGAGGATCCGCTCACTCCACCATGGCATGTCCCACGTGGGACAGCCCTGTGGGAAATCCTCGTCGGAAAGCCTCGAGGGAAAGCCACAGATCCCTTGATCCCCGCGACGGGAAGTGTGACACTGCTGCTACAGTTCGTGAGGAAAGCTTACGAGCATGCCCCCACACGAGATGAGCACTGACTCCCCAGGAGAGACTCCAGAAGTACCCCAAGATCCATGTCAGCACTGGAGAGGAATCCTCAGGTTCCAGCCCCGACTCCACACAAGGTCTTAGGCCCTGGCATCGACGGAAGAGGAACAGCGACAGGCCCTCTAGCAACTCGCATGGGGACTGGCCTTTCCTGAGGTCACCAGAGCGGGTCCATGAGGTCCCCGTCGTAAGTCAAGAGCACCTGCCGCAACTTGGTAAAATCCAGGAGGTTCTCCCCTGCAGGCGAGATGAGGCCCGTTTCCACTGAGGTCGTCTCGAGGCTAATCACACTTGACCTCTGGAACTTCCAAAGTGTCTTTCACAGCCATGCTGCAACTCAAGAAGTTCCCCGAAATACCCGTCTCCACTCAAGAGGAAGAACGAGGGTCCCGGCCACATCCAGAGGAGCTCCGTTTCCGGCTCGTAGCTCGAGAGGACGAATCCTTTCCCTGCTTGGTTCGGAAAGAATTCCCGGCATTCCCATCGCATCTCAAGAGGAGGCGCTCTCCAAAGGATAGGGGAGAGGAACTGCAGGGTCGTGCCACCATTCCAAGACTCCCCCAGATATCTCAGTCCGTTCCACAGGAACCTGTTTTCCCTGCACTGCCTCGGCTTTCACGCCGAGGATCGACTCACACCACCGTGACACGTGGGACAGCCCTGTGGGAAAGCCTAGTGGGAAAGACTCGAGGGAAAGCCACAGATCCCTTGGTCCACGCAAGGGGAAGCGTGACACTGCTGCTACAGCATGGGAGGAAAGGGCACGCTCATGCCCCACTCGAGACGAGGCCTGACTCCTTTGTGGAGACTCCAGAAGTACCCCAAAATCCATGTCAGCACTGGAGAGGAATCCTCAGCTTCCGGCCCCGACTCCACACAAGGTCTTAGGCCCCGGCATCAACGGGAGAGTAATCACGAGAGGCCCCCTAGCAACACGCATGGTAACTGGCCTTTCCTGCGGCCGCCAGAGCGGGTCCCTGAATCCCCGTCGTAACTCGAGAGCACCTGCTGAAACTCGGGAATATCCAGGAGCCTCTCCATTCCAGGCGACATGAGGCCCATTTCCGCTGAGGCATCTCGAGACTAACCACACCTAACCCCTGAACTTCCAAAGGGTCCTTCACACCCTTGCTGCAACTCAAGAAGTTCCCTGACATACCCGTTCCTCTTCACGTTCTGCCATAATGGTGGTGTCATCTGCATATCTAAGTTGATTGATATTTCTACCGGCAATCTTGATTCCAGCTTATGTATCTTCCATCCCAGCATTTTTCATGATGTACTCTGCATAGAAGTTAAATAAACAGGGTGACAATATACAGCCTTGACATACTCCTTTTCCTTTTTGGAACCAGTCTGTTGTTCCATGTCCTGCTCTAACTGTTGCTTCCTGACCTTCATCCAGATTTCTCAAGAGGCAGGTTAGGTGGTCTGGTATTCCCATCTCTTTCAGAATTGTGGCTAAAACAACAGTATAAGGACCTTTCCGATGTCAGGCCAAGGAATTGTGTTTCCAGTCATTGAGCCACACCTGATCACTGAGCACAAATTCATGAATCTGTTCCTCAAGGGGGAATGATATTCTTTTTTATACAAACTTAGTTACCTGATTTATTACCTTACCTAATTGTTCCATCTGCTGTGAAATCCCACCCCCTTACTTGTGGCAAATCTGCTAACACCTGCCTCACTGTGGGAGGGGGTCTCCCATAGAAAATTTCATAAGGACAACAACTGTGGGAACGTGCGGTTACCCGTAATATGAGTAAGTCTGCCGGAAGCAAGCCCATCCACGTACAGTCAGTCTCTATGATCCATTTTGAAAGTGTCTCTTCAAGAGTTTGGTTGTTTCTTTCCACCATTCCAGAACACTGGGGCCTATATGCTGTATGTAATTTCCACTGATATTTAGAGCTTCACATACCTGTTAATTAACGCGGCTACAAAGACAGGGCCATTGTCGGATTCTATACTGGTTGGAAACCCAAGTCTGGGAATTATTTCTCAAATCAGCGAGCTACTTCATTTTCTTTTTCAGATCAGGTAGGGAAGGCCTCTGCCCAACCGGAGAAGGTACCTACTATTCTAGTAAGTCATGATAACAGGTGACTGCCTTTGCTTCCCCGAAGGACACTCGCTTTCCCTGCATCCTGAGAACTCCACGTCTCAGCCAGTTGGAAAAGCGCTTCTTGGAGGTCATTATTCAGGGGCAACTTCCCCTGGAGCCCGGGGCCATAGGGAGCGGCTCCACACTCCCAGGGAAAGGCAGAGCCACAGCCACACATCTGTCCCATCCCCTTTGCTCTGTAGGAGAGCTCTAGTGAGCCTAGGTCTGTCAGGAAAATTCTTGGCTCCTATGGGGACACATTCTATGTGTGAAACTGCATCCAGGACCTAGGGGCCACAGGGCGCCTGTTTCTCTCGGGGGCGGAGGGGTGGGGGGCCTGAAGCAGTGCGGCCCAGCAACAGCTTCCACATCCATCCAATTGCTCTTTTCTTACCTCTGATAGAACTAGCTTTGTTCCAGCCTTTGGCAATTTGGAGGCAAGCGGGCCCACTTCCTCCCCAAGGAGGCATGGGACCTACTTTGAGTGGAAAGGCCCCTCACGGAGCTGAACCCAGGAAGGCACCCAGTCATGTCTGACACATTCCTGCATCCTGCTTCTTCATGAGCAATACCGCTATAAGCTAGGCATGTCTTTCCAAGGCTCAGAAAGGACAGGGGAGATGCATGGTGCTGCCTCTGGAATTTCGGTCCTCTGAGCAGACCTGGAGGTCTCCCCTTGAAGGAGCTAACCAGTTTCTTCCAAATACAGGCTTGCAAACACACACTGGGTGGCTGCCTCTTCTTCCCTGAAGGACGATCACTTTCCCCGCATCCTGTGAACTCTGCATCCCAGCCTGCTGGAAAAGCGCTTCTTGGAGGTCATTTTTCAAGGACAATTTTCCCTGGAGCCCGGGGCCGTAGGGAGGGCCCCATGCTCGCTGGGAAAGGCAGAGTCACATCCACAGTCTGTTCTACCCCTTTTGCCCTGTAGGAGAGCTCTAGTGAGCCTAGGTCTCTCAGGAAAATTCTTGGCTCCTATGGGGACACACCCTGTGTGTTAACCTGCATATCGGACCTAGGGGCCACAGGGCGCCTGTTCCTCTCGGGGGGGACCCTGAAGTGGTGCGGCCCAGCAACAGCCTGAACATCCATCCGATTGCTCTTTTCTTCCTTCTGATAGAGCTAGCTTTGCTTCTCGCTTTGGCATTTCGGAAGCCAGGGGGAGCCCCACCGCTGTTGTCCTGGGGTCTATTGGAGGTACCGGGTCTATTGGACCCCAGCATGGCACCCGACCCCCTCAGACACACTCCCGCAGCCTCCTTCCCCATGGGCAGGACTGTTCTGACCTAGGAATGTGTTCCCAAGGCTCAGAAAATGCAGGGAGACACACGGCCCTGACTCTGGAACTGAGGCCGTTGGAGCAGGCCTGGAGGTCTGACGTCTGAGACGCCAAACACTTGCTGCAAGATACAGGTGTGAAAACACACTCTCTGGGGCTGCCTTTCCTTCCTCCAAGGAAGAGAGCTTTTCCAGTCTCCTCCGTGCTGAGTCATACAAGGCTGGAAAGGTCTGGCTTCGAGGGCATTTCTCAGCGGCAATGGCCCCTGAGGCCCTGCACCCAGGGAGGGATCCTACCCTCCCAGGGGAAGTCAAAGCAACCTCCAAACAGCTGTTCTCTCATGTTTCCTCTGCAGGAGGGAGCTAGTGAGCCCAGGTCTGTCTGGAACGTTCTTGGATCCTGCGGGGAAATCATCCTGGGAGCCCACCTGGATACCAGTCGTAGGGGCTAAAATTCGCATTTTCCTTCCTTGGAGCCCTAACGCAGTACAGCCTAGCAACTGCTTGAAAATCCATCCTGTTGCTGTTTTCTTCCCTCTGACAGAGCGAGCTTTGCTCCCCATTTGGGGATTTCAGAAGCAAGGTGGTGGCCTGCAACTCCTTGCCTGGGGTCCATTGGAGGTGCAAGGTGCCCTCGACCAGGTGACCCCAGCATGACACCTGGCCCCCTCAGACACACTCCCGCAGCCTGCTTCCCCATGGGCAGGACTGCTCTCACCTAGGAATGTGTTTGCAAGGCCAGGAAACTGCAGGGAGACACAAGGCCCTGATTCTGGCATTGAGTCTGTTGGAACAGGCCTGCAGGTCTTCTGTCTAACAAGCCAAACACTTGCTGCAAGATACAGGCCTGAAAACACACTCTTGGGCTGCCTTTCCTTCCTCCAAGGAAGAGAGTTTTCTCAGCCTCCTGTGGGCTGAGAGTCACACAGGGCTGAAAAGCACTTGCTGGGAGATTATTTTTCATTGGCCATGGCCCCTGAGGCCCTGTGCTCAGGGAGGGCTCCCTCCCTCCCAGGGAAAGTCAAAGGAAGCTCCAAACGGCTGTTCAATCATGTTTCTGAGAGAGTCATTGCCAAGGCAGGTTTCTAAGAAGTTCAAGGGTCCCCAAGGAGAGAGGGGTCTAGAATTCTCAAGGAGGAAGGAAGGACAAACTGTTTTTCCCTCTACATTCCTTAGGATTATATAACAATCATGCATCCTTCTTGAGGACGGTCTCTGGAAAAAACCTTCTGGCTAATCCTGTTATCTTAAAATGTCAATTATGGGAGTAGGTCTAGTGAGTCTTTACAACCTCCAGACATTCTTTTGTTCGTTGTCATAACTTATTGGAGAGTATATAACTCCATTACTAACACTAGCAAGGGGGTACGCTTTCTGCCCCTTGTGATGTCTCTGTCAGAAGCTTTCTCTATCTCCTTTCTCCTTTAATAAAACTCTATTGCACAAAAGCTCTGAGCAATCAAGCCTCGTCTTGGGCCCTGGATTGAATTCTTCTCCTCCATAAGCCAAGAATCCCAGCATCTTTTCGTGGTTCAGCAACAATATTTCATTTCCTCTGCAGGAGAGAGCTAGTGAGCTTAGGTCTGTCTGGAACATTCTTGAATCCTGTGGGGAAAATATCCTGTGCACACATCTGGATACTGGGCCTAGAGGCCAAAATTCGCATTTCTTTCCCGGGGAGCCCTAACGTGGTGTGACTTAGCAACTGCTTGAAAATCCATCCCATTGCTGTTTTCCTCCTTCTGACAGAGCTAGCTTTGTTCCCTGCTTTGGGATGTCTCAACCGAAGGGCCGGTCCATAGCTACTCGCCTGGGGCCCATTGGATGTGCAAGGTGCCCTCGACTAGGTGACCCTAGCATGGCACTCAGCCCGCTCAGACACACTCCCGAGGCTTCTTTCTCATGGGAAGCACTGCTCCAACCTAGGAATGTGTCTGCAATGCTTGGAAAGTGCAGTGAGACACACAGCCCTGACTCTGCAATTGAGGCCCTCAGAGCAAGCCTGCAGCTCTGATGTCTGAGAAGCAAAACACTTGCTGCAAAGAGAGGCCTGAAAACACACTCTCTGTGGATGACTTTCCTTCCTCTAAGGAAGATAGTTTTCCCAGTCTCCTGCTTCCTGAATGTCACACAGCTGGAATGCGCTTGCTTGGAGGTCGTGATTCAGTGGCAATGACCCCTGAGGCCCTTTGCCCAGGGAGGGCTCCCACACTCACAGGCAAATCAAAGCAACTTCCAAGTGAGTCAGCTCTTCACATCAAGTGGCCAAAGTATTGGAGTTTCAGGTTCAGTATTAGTCCTTCCAATGTATATTCAGACCTGATTTCCTTTAGGATGGAGTGGTTGCGTCTCCTTGTAGTCTAAGCGACCTACAAGCATCTTCTCCAACACCACAGTTCAAAAGCATCCAATTTTCAGCTGTCACTTTCTTTATAGTACATCTTTCATATCCATCCATGACATATGGAAAAACCATAGCCTTGACTGGATGGATCTTTGTTGGCAAAGCAACGTCTCGGCTTTTTAATATGCTGTCTAGTTTGGTCATCACTTTTCTTCCAAGTCATAAATACGTTTTAAGTTCATGGAGGCAGACATCACCTGCAGTGATTTCCAAGCCCCCCAAAATAGTCTGCTGCTGTTTCCAATGTTTTCCCATCTATTTGCCATGAAGTGATGAGACTGGATGCAATGATTTTAGTTTTCTGAATGCTGAGCTTTAAGCTAACTTTTTCACTCTCCTCTTTCACTTTCATCAGGAGACTCTTTAGTTCTTCTTCACTTTCTGCCATAAGGGTGGTGTCATCTGCATATCTGAGATTCTTGATATTTCTCCCAGCAATCTGGATTCCAGCGTGTGCTTCCTCCAGCCCAGTGTTTCTCATGATGTACTCTGCATATAAGTTAAATAAGCAGGGTGACAATACACTGCCTTGACATATTCCTTTTCCTATTTAGAACCAGTCTGTTGTTCCATGTCCAGTTCGAACTGTTTCTTCCTGACCTGCATACAGGTTTCTCAAGAGACAGGTCAGGTGGTCTGGTATTCCCATCTCTTTCAGAATTTTTCCCAGTTTATTGTGATCCACACAGTCAAAGGCTTTGGCATAGTCAATAAAGCAGAAATAGATGTCTTTTTTTCTGGAACTCTCTTGCTTTTTCAATGATCCAGTGGATGTTGGCAGTTTGATCTCTGGTTTCTCTGCATGTTTTAAATCCCTCTTGAACATTTGGAAGTTCACAGTTCATGTGAACTTGGAGAATTTTGAGCATTACTTTACTAGTGTGTGAGATGAGTGCAATTGTGCAGCAGCTTGAATATTCTTTGTCATTGCCTTTCTTTGGGATTGGAATGAAAACTGACCTAATGACTAGATGTTTTCAATTGCATATGCTGAAAGAACTGGCTGTGCAGTTTTGAAGAAAAAAAAATCATTTTAACCCATTTTCTCTGAAGTGCAAGGCATATCATGGCCATCCCTGAATCATAAAGTCACCTTTTCTTTATGTAGTCATAGTTTCATGCCTAAATTATAGGCCAACTCGTGCTCAAATGGACTCTGATGTCAGGGGCAGATCAACTAATAAAAAGCTTGGATTGTCCCTCTGGAGGAAAGTGAGATCTTGGTCCCACGAGAAGAATCTGAAGGGTTAAGGGAACTTGCAAGAGTGGGGAAAGCTTAGTCCATCCTACATGTACCAAAATCTTAAATAAGGCTTATTTACTTTACCGAAGTAAAAAAACAGATGATGAAAACAATTATAAATCAATGAAAGGTAAAGAAATCCATAGTCTGTTATCAAAAATTGCATTCTAAGAAAACTTTGTTCTCTTAACCTAGAGAGGAGACTAAATTCCATCTGGTACCAGCTTACCAGAAGACAAACAAACAAACAAACAAATTATCGGTAAGCTTAAAAAAAGTATATTCCATATATCTTGAAGTAGCAGTATTTCTGCAAAGGCATCAGTGTGAAACCATAGAGGACATGGTTAAAACCTGATTAAATAGAAATTGACAATGTAATCTGGTCACTGCTGCGACTTGAAATGCTTTAATATGATAACTGGAATTATAACTGACAGCATTTGACCAGGACATATCAGATTTTCACGGATGTCAGATAATTTCTAGGATATCTATATTAGGAACTGAAGGAATCTTTGAACCTAGGAAAGAAAACAACAGTCTCAAAGGCCCTTGCTGAATCATCTATCAGCAAGGAATGTCTTTGCAAGGATCGCAAAGTGAAGGGAAAATACACCGACCTGCCTCTGCAACTTTGGTCCTCTGAGCAGATCTGGAGGTCTCCCTTTGTATAAGCTAACCTGTTCCTTCCAAATAGAGGTTTGCAACACAAAACAAGTGGCCGCCTATTCTTCCCCGAAGGAGGCTCTCTTTCCCCACATCCTGCGAACACCCTTTCCCAGCCTCCTGGAAAAGCGCTTCTTGCAGTTCCTTTCAGAAAATCCTATGGACGGAGAAGCCTGGTAGGCTGCAGTCCGTGGGGTCGCTGAGGGTCGGACACGACTGAGCGACTGCACTTTCATTTTCACTTTCATGCATTGGAGAAGGCAATGGCAACCCACTTACTGTTCTTGCCTGGAGAATCCCAGGGACGGGGGAGCCTAGTGGGCTACCGTCTATGGCGTCGCACAGAGTCGAACACGACTGAAGCAACTTAGCAGCAGCAGCAGCAGCAGTTCCTTTCTTAGGGCAGTTATCCCTGAGATTGGGACCTGGAAAGGCAGAGCCACCTCCACACACACGTCTTTTCTGTCCCCTTTCCTCTGGAGGAGAGCTCTAGTGAGCCTAGGTCTGTCAGGAAAATTCTTGGCTTTGACGGGATCCCACCCAGTGTGTGAACCTGCATACCCGACCTAGGGGCCACAGGCACCTGTTTTGCTCGAGTGGGTCCTGGAGGGGTGCAGCATAGCAAGAGCTTAAAAATCCATCCAATTTGTCTTTTTTTTTTTACCTCGGAGAGAACGAGTTTGCTCCACCTCCACCCTTTGGCAGTGTGGAGGGAAGAGGGCACCACCCTCTCCCAAAGGGGACATAGGGCCTACCAGGAGAGAAAGGCCCCTTGAGGAGCTGAGCCCAGGTAGGCAGCCAGTGATGTCAAGCACACTCCCGCTGCTTGCTTCTTCATGGGCACTCCCACGATCTGCTAGGAATGTCTTTGCAAGGATCTCAAAGGGAAGGGGAGATACATGGCCCTGTCTCTGGAACTTCAGTCCTCTGAGCAGATCTGGAGGTCTTGAGTTGTATAAGCAAACCTGTTCCTTCCAAATAGAGGCTTGCAAACACACCCCCGGTGGTTGCCTCTTCTTCCCCGAAGAAGTCTTTCTTTCCCCACATGCTGCGAACTCCCTGTCCCAACCTCCAAGAATAGCGCTTCTTGCCATTCCTTTCTTAGAGGCAGTTATCCCTGAGCTTGGGGCCGTAGGGAGTAGCCCCACACTCACAGGGAAAGGCAAAGACTCCTCCATACATCTCCTCTATCCCCTTTGCTCTGGAGGAGAGCTCTAGTGAGCCTAGGTCTTTCAGGAAAATTCTTGGCTTGGACAGGATCTCACCCTGTTTGTGAACCTGCATACCCAACCAGGGGCCACAGAGCACCTGTTTCAGTAAAGTGGGCCCTGAAAGGGTGCAGCCTAGCAAGAGCTTGAAAATCCATTCAATTGCTGTTTTTGTACCTCTGACAGAGCGAGCTTGGCTCCACCCTTTGGCAGTGAGGAGAAAAGAGGCATGACACCCTCCCCAAGGGGACATGGGCCTACTTCGAGAGGAAAGGCCCCTTGTGGAGCTGAGGCCAGGAAGGCACACAGTCGTGTCAAACACACTCCCACTGCTTGCTTCTTCAGGGGCACTCCCGCTATCAGCTAGGAATGTCTTTGCAATGATCACAAAGGGAAGGGGAGATACAGGGCCCTGCTTCTGGACCTCCGGTGCTCTGAGCAAATCTCGAGGTCTCCCGTTGTTGGTCAAGGTCAAGGTCAAGTTCAAGGTCAAGTTCAAGGTCAAGTTCAAGTTCAAGTTCAAGCTCAAGATCAAGGTGAAGTTTAAGTTCAAGTTCAAGGTCAACTTCAAGTTCAAGGTCAAGTCAGGGTCAAGTTCAAGGTCAAGGTCAAGTTCAAGGTTCAAGTTCAAGGTCAAGTTCAAGTTCAAAGTTCAAGTTCAAGTTCAAGGTCAAGGTCAAGTTCAAGTTGAAGTTCAAGTCAAGTTCAAGTTCAAGTTCAAGGTCAAGTTCAAGTTCAAGTTCAAGTTCAAGTTCAAGGTCAAGTTCAAGTTCAAGTTCAAGTTGAAGTTCAAGTTCAAGTTCAAGGTCAAGTTCAAGTTCAAGTTCAATGTCAAGGTCAAGATCAAGTTCAAGGTCAAGTTCAAGTTCAAAGTCAAGTTCAAGGTCAAGTTCAAGTTCAAGTTCAACGTCAAGTTCAAGTTCAAGTTCAAAGTCAAGTTCAAGTTCAAGTTCAAGGTCAAGTTGAAGTTGAAGTTCAAGTTCAAGTTCAAGGTTCAAGGTCAAGTTCAAGTTCAAGGTCAAGTCAAGTTCAAGTTCAAGGTCAAGTTCAAGGTCAAGGTCAAGTTCAAGTTCAAGGGCAGGGCAAGGCCAAGCCCAAGACCAAGGCAAGGGCAACGGCAACGCCAAGGGCAAGGCCAAGGCCCAGGCCAAGGCAAAGGCCAAGGCCACCAAAGCGACGCCCAAACCCCGTAACGCCTGACAAAAGGCAGAAGCCACTAGGCCCCTGTGCAGAGGAAGCCACTGAAGGCAGCAAGGCCACAGAGCTCCCCGACTCCCATTCCCACATGAAGATGTGAGGATAAAGGGCCTCATCCCAGCAAAGCACCCGCTCCCACCACCCCCAACCCCGGCCCCCGCCCCCCGCAGCACGCCCCCTGAAACAACACTGTCTTCCCAGAAAAGAGAACGGAGAAGCCATGTGTGTGCCAAAGGAGCAAGATGAACGAACGATGCCACGCCCTCCGAATTTGGGCACACCTGACGCCTCGGAACCCCGGGCCTGGCCGATGGGTCCCAGCCGTTCTCGGGTGGGAGGGGGGTCAACACATTGGCCGAGAGCCCTTGCCCAGGCCACCCGCAAATCCCCTGAGATGTGATCCGACCACAGGGACCGAGGGCAAACGTACCGCTTGAGGTGCTGGAGGAGCCGGACGAAGCCATGGTGGGAGAGGCACACGGGCACGCTGCAGACTGCTGGCCGAGTGGGCGGGGACCCAGCAGCTCAGGACTCTGGAGAACGGGAGGCGTCTCCGCCACCATTGACGTCAATAGGGTTTGGGTGGGTAGATGGAGGGGGCCGCCCCTGGCCTCTTTCCAAGCAGAGACCCTGGACGGAGTCCCGTGGAGCGAGTGGGCTTTTCCCGGGCACGGCTGTGCCCTGGACCGCCAAGATCCCCGTTGGGGTGGGCGGGCAGTTCGGGGGCTTTGGTTTGTGGCCCTCCCTCGCAGCGGGGGTGGGTTCAACCCCGAGTGGATCAATCAGGGGCCCTCAGCAGTGCCAAGGGAACTCACCGCCCAGGAAACGCCCCTAGGTCCCTTTGAATTGGCCACCAACGCCCCCTTTCCCAGCCTGCCTTGCTCTGAGATTTCCCGCCTTTTCACATTCCACAGGTCCCTGGTCCTCGACTGTCCCCCGCTGGCTCCTCCGAGGCATTCCGGGACACCAGACGCTCTCTCCAGCGCCTCCACCTAGATCCCTCGCTGTCCTCGCCTCCGTTTCCCCCATGCCCCCTCCCCAACTCCTCCGTGGGCTCTTGGCATCCTTTCCCTACAGCAGTCCCAGAGTGCCACCGCCGAGGGCTTTGAGTTGCCTGGAGCCCAAGGCTCCGGCCAGAGACCTGAGGGGCCAGCGTCTGGACTGGCAGCTAATGCCATTTGGGGCTTTTCTCACGTGGAGCCTGAGGCCCGCACCTCCGCGGGCAACCCCCCAGCGCGAGTGCCCTGGAGATACCCGCCCAAGGGGACAGTGTATCCCCTACTGTGGGGAAGGAGGTTCCTGTTTTCCCTGCACTGGTTCGACTTTCACGCCGAGGATCGACTCACACCATGGTGGCAAGTGGAATAGCCCTGTGGGAAAGCCTCATGGGAAAGACTCCAGGGAAAGCCACAGATTCCTTGATCCACGAGAAGGGAAGCGTGACACTGCTGCTACCGCTCGGGAGGAAAGCGCACGTGCATGACCCCACTCGAGCCGAGGACTGACGCAAGCTTGGGAGACTCCAGAAGTACGCCAAGATCCATGTCAGCACTGGAGAGGAATCCTCAGGTTCCGGTCCCGACTCCACACAAGGTCTTAGGCCCCAGGCATCGACCGGAGAGGAATCCTGAGAGGCCCCCTAGCACCTCGCATGGGGACTGGCCTTTCCTGAGGTCACCAGAGCGGGTCCCTGAGGTCTCCGTCGTAACTCGAGAGCACCTGCCGCAACTCGAGAAAATCCAGGAGGTTCTCCCCTCCAGGCGAGATGAGGCCCATTTCCGCTGAGGCGTCTCGAGGCTAATCACACCTAACCTCTGGAACTTCCAAAGGGTCCTTCACACCCTTGCTGCAAGTCAAGAAGTTCTCCGACATACCCATATCCACTCGAGAGGAAGGACGAGGTTCCCGCCCATATCCAGCGGAGCCCCGTTTCCGCCTCGTAGCTCGAGAAGAGGGATCCTTTCCCTTCGTCGTCGGGAAAGAATTCCCGGCCTTCCCGTCGCATCTCAAGAGGAGGCGCTCTCCACAGGAAAGACGAGAGGAACTCCAGGGCCTTGCCAGCATTCCAAGAGTCCCCAGATGTCTAAGTCCATTCCAGAAGAAACTGTTTTCCCTGCACTGCCTCGACGTTCACGCCGAGGATCGACTCACACCACCGTGGCACGTGGGACAGCCCTGTTGGAAAGCCTCGTGGGAAAGCCTCAATGGAAAGCGACAGATCCCTTGATCCACACGTCGGCAAGCGTGACACTGCTGCTGCAGGTCGTGAGGAAATGGCAGGTGCATGCCCCCACACGAGATGAGGACTGACTCCCCTGGTGAGACTCCAGAAGTACGGAAAGATTCATGTCAGCACTGGAGAGGCATCCTCAGGTCTGGCCCCGACTCCACACAAGGTCTTAGGCACCGGCATCGATGGGAGAGGAATCCCTAGAGGCCCCCTGGTAACTCGCATGGGGACTGGCCTTTCCTGAGGCCACCAGAGCGGGTCCCTGAGGACCCGTCTAACTCGAGAGCACCTGCCGCAACTGGGTAAAATCCAGGAGGTTCTCCCCTCCAGGCGGGATGAGGCCCATTTCCTCTGAGGTGTCTGGAGGCTCATCACACCTAACCTCTGGAAATTAAAAAGGGTCCTTGCTGCAACTCAAGAAGTTCCCCGACATACCCGTCTCCACACGAGAGGAAGCACGAGAGGTCCCGCCCACATTCAGAGGAACCCCGTTTCCGAGATGAAGGATCCTATCCTGCTTAGTCAGGAAAGATTTTCGGCGTTCCCATGGCATCTCAAGAGCAAGGCGTTCTCAATAGGAAAGGCAGAGAGGAACTCCAGGGTCGTGCCACCATTTCCAAGAGTCCCCCAGATGTCTCAGTCCATTTCAGAGGAACCCGTTTTCCCAGCACTGCCTCGACTTTCACGCCGAGGATCCACTCACACCATGGTGGCATGTGGGACAGCCCTGTGAGAAAGCCTCGAGGGAAAGCCACAGATCCCTTGATCCCCGCGACGGGAAGCGTGACACATCTGCCTACACTGTCCCCATGAGGTCACACGAGTCCGGATATGTCCGGAGAGTAGCCCTGCCCGCCAACTCCGAGAAAATCCAGGAGGTTCTCGCCCTCCAGTCGGAGAGATGAGGCCCTTTTCTCTGCGGCGTCTCCGAGGCTAATCACACCTAAACCTCTGGAACTTCCAAAGGGTCCTTCACACCCTTGCTGCAAACTCAAGAAGTTTCCCCGACATACCCGTCTCCACTCGCAGAGGAAGCACGAGGTCCCGGCCCACATCCAGAGGAGCCCCGTTTCCGCCTCCTAGCTCGAGAGGAGGGATCCTTTCCTGCTGTCTCGGGAAAGAATTCCCGGACGTTCCTACGCATCTCAAGAGGAGGCGCTCTCCACAGGAAAGGCGAGAGGAACTCCAGGGTCGTGCCACCATTCCAGAGTCCCCCAGATGTCTCAGTCCATTCCAGGGAAACCTGTTTTCCCTGCACTGCCTTCGACTTTCACAGCCGGAGGATCGACTCACACACGGTGGCACGTGGACAGCCCTGTGGGAAAGCCTCGTGGGAAAGCCTCTGGAAAGCTCGAGGGAAAGCCACAGATCCCTTGATCCACGCGAAGGGAAGCGTGACACTGCTGCTACAGCTCGGGAGGGAAACGCACGTGCATGCCCCACTCGAGACGAGGACTGACTCCCCTGGGGAGACTCCAGAAGTACCCCAAGATGCCATGTCAGCACTGGAGAGGAATCCTCAGGTTCCGGCACCGACTCCACACAAGGTCTTAGGCCCTGGCATCGACGGGAGAGAATCCGAGAGACCCGAGCAACTCGCATGGGGACTGGCCTTTCCTGAGGCCAACAGAGCGGGTCCTTGAGGTCCCGTCGTAAGTCGAGAGCACCTGCCGCAACTCGGAAAAATCCAGGAGGTTCTCCCTCCAGGTGAGATGAGGCCCATTTCCGCTGAGGTATCGAGGCTAATCACCTAACTCTGGAACTTCCAAAGAGTCCTTCACACCCTTGCTGCAACTCAAGAAGTTCCCCGACATACCGTCTCCACTCAGAGGAAGCACGAGAATCCCGCAACACAGAAGACTGGAATTCCTTTCCCGAACCACGCTGGGAAACGGCTCCCTCCCTCTCAGAGCTATGAGGCGGCCGCGGCCCACTCGGATGTGGGCCCGGAC
>NW_017212154.1:0-16918 GCF_001704415.2 Capra hircus
GAATAAAATACTTAGGAATATATCTACTAAAGAAACTAAAGACTATATATAGAAAAACTATAAAACACTGATGAAAGAAATCAAAGAGGACACTAATAGATGGAGAAATAATATACCATGTTCATGGATCGGAAGAATCAATATAGTGAAAATGAGTATACTACCCAAAGCAATTTACAAATTCAATGCAATCCCTATCAAGCTACCAGCCACATTTTTCACAGAACTAGAACAAATAATTTCAAGATTTGTATGGAAATACAAAAAACCTCGAATAGCCCAAAGCAATCTTGAGAAAGAAGAATGGAACTGGAGGAATCAACTTGCCTGACTTCAGGCTCTACTACAAAGCCACAGTCATCAAGACAGTATGGTACTGGCACAAAGACAGACATATAGATCAATGGAACAAAATAGAAAGCCCAGAGATAAATCCACACACATATGGACACCTTATCTTTGACAAAGGAGGCAAGAATATACAATGAGTAAAGACAATCTCTTTAACAAGTGGTGCTGGGAAAACTGGTCAACCACTTGTAAAAGAATGAAACTAGATCACTTTCTAACACCGTACACAAAAAATAAACTCAAAATGGATTAAGATCTAAGTGTTATCCAATTTTAAGTATGAATATATACAAAAATTCTGGAATTATATACATTAAAAATACATATGATCCAGCTCTGCATATTGAGATTACTGATCATTTAGTTCCCTTTAAATTTTTCTGTATTTTTCCAGTTAATTTTACAGTGAGCTTCAGAAAATCAGAAAAAAATATTATTCATACATAGTAAACATCAGAACATATACTTTCAGGTATGTTGAGATACATGTGGTAATAATCATCATAATAAAAGGTATATTTTCTAGATTCTACAGATTAGACCCTTTATATTATCCCTAAAACAACTATGTGCTAATACTTAATGATATTTTTAGTAGCATGATTTTATTTGATAATCCTATGTATTCTATTCTATATATTAAGTGATTTATCTGGTATAAGGTTCATTTGCCTAACCTATGCAAAGATGTTAATGGTACAAAATAAGGTTAAGAAACTCTGAGTGTTTTAGAGAATATATCCCATTTTATTTTATCTGAATTTTATGTTTTAATTATAATTAAACATGAAAGTAGCCCATTTAATTTTGAATGGCTAATAACACTGCATCACTTTTAAACTACAAGTTCTAAATTAAGAAATGAACATTTCTGAAACTATATACTGGAAGTAATTGCAAGTTTTATAAACTGTTTCTTTTCATATTCAAAGATGAAGTAACTTGGTTAAAATTTTTAGCATGAAAAAAATTTGAATGTTGACTATATTTGGTAAAGATTATTCTTAAATAAATATTTGTTTCCCTTTTTAAAGAATTTTGATGGGGCAATAACTTCTCAAAGCTAGAATGATATTGTCATCTTTGTGTGACTAAAAATTATTTACATGTCTTGAATGCTCTGAATTTAAGAGATCTCTACTTTAAAATATAACTCTTCTGTCAATTTTGATTGCCTTCTTCAACTTATTTGGTAATGATATTCCTTATTATTGTTGTCCATGTGATATAGATTTCTTTAGGAAAATCCTTCCTTTCCTCAGCCTACTCTCCTACTCCTATACAGCTGGTGCTGATACATAAATCATCTGCATCTGAGTCCTCATCTCAGGCTTGGCTTCTGAGGAGGCCATCTTAAGAAAAACAACAGCCTAAAATACTTAAAGACCTTAGAGAATACAAGGTGCTTAAAGCAAAAATGAAACAGGCAACAGCAGACTTTTATTTGTTTGAAAGTGTCTTTATTTTACCGTTGTTTTCTTATTTTTAATTCATTTTTTTGGGTGGATGTAGAATTATTCTTGTTTCACGTTTCCTTCTCTTGTACTAACTTAAAGATGCTGTTCTGTGTCTCCCAGCCACCGTGATTACTAATGAGAAGTAGGGTATAAAAATGCAGAATTTGTTCTCAGTATGCAATCTATTTTTTTTCTTGGCCATACTCAATTTTTCTCTTTTTCTTTGTTTTCTGAAGACAGAAAATTGTATTCTTAGGGTTGTTTCATTTGTTTCTATCCTCCTGGTGGGTCATTGAATTTGGGGGTATAGGTTCAACATTGCAGACAGCATGCACTAGGGTGTCTGGTTATATACAGTCTAACACATAGACTCCTGTTAGGACCCTTTCAGGTTTGTGAGATTAGGTTTTATTCTTTGATGAGAAGAGTTCATTTGGGTTTGGAACTTTGTTTTTGGTGATGACACTTACTTTAGGACAGGGTCCATAATCCAAAGGTTTGGCATTTCCAGGGCATAACTGAATGCTCAGAATTTTCAGCCTGGTCTCTTTACTATTGATAATTCAGCATTCCACTTTCCCCTTGCACAGTGTAACCTCTGATGGCACAAAACAGGTCTCAGCCCTTAACCAGATAATCTCTAATAGAACTCATGGAGTTTCATAATTCCCACAGCAGTCATTAGAACTTCAAACATCCATCAAAATGCATGAGCAAGACAACTAAGAATTGACAAGTAAGAGGCCTTCATCCTAATTGAGTAATTTTTGAAATGTGTCGTTCAGAAATTCTGATTAATCACTTTTTTCTTACATTATAAGACTGTAGCTTATGCTAACTTCTAATTACTAATTCTAATATTTAATTACTAAAATATTCCACAGCAACCAATATGAAAATGCCTAGCCATAGCAGGAATTATGTAATGGTTTCTTTCCTTCCATGAAACTTTCCTCATTCCTCTCTAATTTAAAAAAAAAAAAAATGCTATAGGAATATCCAATAGTGGTAGAGGATGATTTGAATTCTCATCTTCCCAGCCGTTTTCCTAACATCAACTACTGGTAGTAGTTAGTTTTGACTCAGATTTAAACTTCTATCGTGAAGCAGAGATCTACACAAAAGATCACTTCCCATGGGCAGAGCTCATCCTGTCTTGGCCCAAATTCCTGTGTAGGTTGTCTTTCTGGTCTTGTCTTTCTAATCTGTTATGTGAAACTGTGAGCAATAAAAATATGGCTTAGAGAAATTAAATTTTAAATTTCTATAAAATTTAATTTACAGAAATTAAATTTTAGTATTTACAACTGCAGAGAGAAACATTTTTCTCCCATATTAATTTCTATCCCTAGAATATGGCTCTCACTGGACATATTTTAACAGAGATATATATTAAACTGCATGTCATAAAAATCAGGGTTGACAACATTCATCATAACAATTAATCAGTACTTATTAAGCACCTACCATAGAACAGCACAGAATCAAGTCACAGGTTGTCCTGTGGATAGATCGTGAAGTAGACAAGAACACTAAATTAAAAACTATAGGGCTTGGAAGATTTTGTGTTTTACTTTGTCATTGATAAGCTTGCTGGTTTAGGCATGTTGCTTACTACTTCTGAGTCTCAGCTTTTATATCTATATAATTAAACAAATAAAGAAATTTTGAGAGAATAGGGCAAATTATGCATAGAAGCCTCCTAGAAACAATTTCTTAGCTCATTCCAATAGCTACAGTAACTTCATTCCAATAACTACAATAACTTCTTATTCTTCATGTTAGTGATTGGTTTAAGAGTATTCATGCAACTGATCAAAGAAATATAAGGGCTTCATTGAAGCTAATAACCTAAACATGAACTAAAAGTTCTGGAAATACCAACATAGTCTAGGTGTAACCAACATGGCCTTGGTAAATAGTCAATTGACATGCAGCTTTTGATAATTGACACAGCAGATAGACAGATAGATGAAATTAAATAATGTTATATCATCTCTTTTTTAGTATCTGCCATGTATGCAAAAAACCAACAGTGTTAGTAATTTGTCTTTATGATAAAAGTATATATGTTATTTCTCTTTATTTGACTAATCTATATATAAATTTGTATTTAACCATAGATTCTCAGGTAAAAATTTTTAAAACATGGGCAATAAAGATATTTAAACTTGAAAAACAAATCCACTGAGATTAAAATAAATATTTCCCACTCCCAATAGCAGGTTCTCATGCATACACTTGTGAGCTTTATAACTAAGATAGATAAATTTAAGAAAAATTCCTCCTATCACAAAGATGATCCTATAATGATTACATCTTTCTGCTCACTAGTTAGTAGCAAAAGTAACCAAATGATCTGTAACTTATTGGCCTAAGTGACTTCCCTTCATGTATCCCTTCAGTGACAGAGGACCCTTTAATCCAGTGGTTCCTCCATTCCCTAGGTCTTGTATGTTCTTTACTGCATTCTTTATATTTGGCTAATAGATACCAAGTGAAGAAAAAAAAGGGTGGGGGGAGACTGTGGGATCACACGGGAGGTTCTGGGCCAGAGCTGAAAGTGGCATCCTGGTTTCCATTTGTCAGGAATGCCACATAGTTATGTCAATATAACTTTTAGAAATAAGAGGCTTTCTCTTTAAGGAATCATCTCTCAATGTGGCTTAGCAGCTACCTACAATGCAAATGTACAAAATTTTTAAACTTACCATTTGTAACAACTCTAGAGCAGTACACATTCTCATTGGGATCCTGTCCATAGAGTGATGGGAAAGCATAATAATTTTAGAGACTAGGAAACTCTGGACTTATCCTATTTTTCAGCATATCAAAGAACACTACTTTGGGACTAAGCTAGCTCTAAATGAATATATCAAATTCATTCAGTCTCTAAATGAACCTAAAACCAAGTGCGTAGATAAGGACTTGGTTTTTCCACAACGAGGAGTTCTCCATCACAGAGTTATATTTGGTCTTCCAGGATCAGAGGTGAAGATAAACTTGCAAAAAAGCATCAGTGTTATAACAGGTGACCTTGATAACACAGGTCTGAACTATGCAGGTCCCCTTATACACAGATTTTCTTCACTAAATATGTACTATAGTCCTTCACTCTGCGGTTGGTTGACTCCATGAATGCAGGACTTGTTGATATGGAAGGCCAACAGTAAAGCTGTACTGGATATTTAACTGCATAGAAAAGTTGGCATCCCTAAGAACCCACATTATTCAAGAGTCAGCTGTAGTATCTTTCAGTATTACTGGGTGAGAAAAAACACCTCTTTCTTAAAGAATCTCTTATTTTTACCTTTAGATCTTTATGGAAATCAGACTTTATGAAATGATGTCACAGTGATTAATTATGCTAATTTTAAGAAATGGGCCTTTCCAACATGCCTTTTGAAAGAGTCATCATTTTTCATACAGGAACACAGAAATAATATGATAAACTCTAAATATAATCACATATTATTTTAACATCTTAATTAAATTAAAAACCTCAATGTTCCACAGACAGTCCATAAATACTTAACTAATTAAGCACCTCACTATTAAGCATTAATGTGCTTGGTATGTACTTGGCAAAATAAGGTATGATCATTTGACCATGGTGGCATGATCTTTCCTAAAATATAATTAAGTATTTTTTTAGAGGATTGTTCAGGAATGATTAGGGTAGGAAAGAGATAGAACAAACAAACTGTATAATTTGATAAGAGTTGAATAAAAAGGGCTATTTGTAAAGCATGTAAGGGTTCAAGTAAACCAAAAAGAGATAGTGCAGAACCTTTAAGGCTAGTAACATTGAAGATCTCATCATGCCTAAACCTGAAAGGACAAGTTATGCTTATTGAAACATGGACCAGATGACAATATGAAGAGGTCACCTGAAGGTCTTTATAGAGAGACAAAGCTATGCTCAATTATGTGACAAGGATGGAGCCAAGGTAATCAATTCTATAACTGACTTTTCAGAAAAATATACCTTCTCAAATTCAATTACCTGTGGTTAAACTTTAAATATATGAAAAAATTGTCTATGTTGGAAGGTCATTGTAGGTTTCAATGTTGTTATTTTTTAAAAGTTAATTTCATATTCAAAATACAATGTCATGGCTTAAATTGAGCTCGGATCCCACTCCCTTCTCACTCTTTCATCTCTTGATGGTGTCTCACACTGGCTCAGTCCTGACCGTGGTGAAATGTCCTAACCTCCCTCAGTTTCAGTTACCTATTCATAAAAGCAAGTAATGGCATAAATTATCTTGTGAGACTGCATAAGGAACAAATGAGGGACCACCTATAAACCACTTAGGACATACCTTCCATACAGTAGACACTTAGAAAGGGGCTATTTTTTGATACTTGGCTTTACAAACTACCAGCTCTCTGGTTTGCTTATCTGAGGTACTTAATTGAGTACATTTCCTTATCCAGTGTATTTTTTTTAAGAGGTGCTCAAGGATTCTACAGAGAAGGCAATGGCACCCCACTCCAGTACTCCTGCCTGGAAAATCCCATGGACGGAGGAGCCTGGAAGGCTGCAGTCCATGGGGTCGCTGAGGTTCGGTCACGACTGAGCGACTTCACTTTCATGCATTGGAGAAAGAAATGCCAACCCACTCCAGTGTTCTTGCCTGGAGAATCCCAGGGACAGGGAGGGGAGCCTGGTGGGCTGCCATCTATGGGGTTACACAGAGTCGGACACAACTGAAGTGACTTAGCAGCAGCAGCATGGATTCTATATTTCTTAACCACCTTGGTGTTTGTAAATGTCCCCTTCGTCTTTATCCTTGAGTCACTTTGAGGTTGAATTAATATTCCTTGCTCATACCTCTTATGATTTGAAACTATTGGCACATTACTACTTCATCTTCTTGCATTGAATGTTGCTGGGTGAAAGCTCTAAGTCAGTTTGGTTGTCCCAAATTTAAGCAGAGGGGAACTCTTTCTATCTAAAAGTTTTTCAGGATTTTTTTCCTATCTTGATATTCATTAATTTATCCAGACTATTTATTATAGCTGGGCATTTTCAATAGTTTTCCTGCATACCATGCCATATTTTCTCATGTAGATTGGGGGTATGTCTTCAAACTAAAATATTTTTTTGGCTAACAAAGTTCAGTAACTCCAAAAATTGTCCTAAAATTCCCCGAATGATTGATTACTGCTTATCTTTCCAAAATAATTTTCTGTCACTCAGCTCCCTCTGTTGCTAGTTTAGTCAAAATGACCTCTATCTTCTGCAAGTAATCAGGTAGTTTACATGGAAGCTCACTTCCTGTGTCCCATTTACTGATCACTGTCTTCTCTTTCAAGTTAAGTGACACTTGCTCAAAGAGCTATTCACTATTTCCCACACTTCAGGTTCTTTCACTGCTAATTCTTTGTCATGACATCCTGTCTTTGGCATTTATAGTGTATATTTCAGTTATAACTATTTAGTTACATGAAATTAATTGTTTAATTTATTCCTCCAAAGAATGTAAAATTAGTGATGACAGGGACTATATTATTTTATTCATGCAGAATCCCAGCATCCTACCAACTCACAAAGAATTTTTGTTAAATGGGTGGATGGGTATACACTTACATAGATACGTGGATGAATGAATCCAAGAAATCAGTGAATACGTTTTAAAAATTTATCTAAAGTCTGTAATTTCATTTTAACAATTATATTGCCATTTTGCATTTATTTCTACTTGGTTACTTAGAAATCATTAATTTCTTCACACCCCTATTTACCAGTATAGCTTCCTGTGTACTGTGATTTTTTTTTTTTTTTTAAACTCAGAGCACTACACCCAACGTAGACAAAGTGCGCTACTGAGCTTAAACCTCTTCCATTCAGTTCTGCCCAGCTCCTTACTCCATTCTGGTTTCCACCCCATACACATTCTTTTGGGCTCATCCACTCCTGAATGCCTCAGGATCTGAGCTGACATCTGCCTGTTTGGTCAGCACCCTAACCAGAACTAAGACTTTCAAGCTCCTCACCTTAAAGAATAATTTAGAAACTTACAGGTGAAAAATAGCTATCTTCCTGTTCCAGGCTTTTCTTTCATTTGAAAAGGTCCATGACCCCTATTTTCCTTCATTTCGAAATGTAAATTACCATCCCTTTCATAGTTGTTTTTCTTTAAAAAAAAAAAAGAGGGGGAGGCTATGTGCATAATAAGACAGCCTAACCCTTTCAATGCCCGGGGAGATTATATCTACATTTTTTACTCTTATCTACCATTTTCCTGGGTCCAAGATGAAGGTTAACGCATAGCTGTCAGGTGAGGAGAAATCACACTAGATCACTTATATCTTTTTTCTGTACTAAAAACAAACTGTTTTTTTGAAATTTTTGTGAAAACGTCAGCTTTTGCAATCATGCTATATTAACGCTAATAAAATAAAAGATATTAATAAAATTAATTATTAAAAACAATATGCTGGTTCAGTTCAGTTCAGTCATGTTCGACTCCTGCAACTCCATGAATCGCAGCACACCAGGCCTCCTTGTCCATCATCAACTCCCGGAGTTCACTCAAACTCATGTCCATCAACTCAGTAATGCCATCCAGCCATCTCATCCTCTGTCGTCCCCTTCTCCTCTTGCACCCAACCCCTCCTAGCATCAGAGTATTTGCCAATGAGTCAACTCTTCACATAAGTTGGCCAAAGTATTGGAGTTTCAGCTTTAACATCAGTCCTTCCAATGAACACCCAGGACTGATCTCCTTTAGAATGGACTGGTTGGATCTCCTTGCAGTCCAAGGGACTCTCAAGAGTCTTCTCCAACACCACACTTCAAAAGCATAAATTCTTCGGCGCTCAGCTTTCTTCACAGTCCAACTCTCACATTCATACATTACCACTGGAAAAAACCATAGCCTTGACTAGATGGACCTTTATTGGCAAAGTAACGTCTCTGCTTTTCAGTATGCTATCTAGATTGGTCATAACTTTCCTTCTAAGGAGTAAGCATCTTTTAATTTCATGGCTGCAGTCACCATCTGCAGTGATTTTGGAGCCCAGAAAAACAAAGTCTGACACTGTTTCCACTGTTTCCCCATCTATTTCCCATGAAGTGATGGGACCAGATGCCATGATCTTCATTTTCTGAATGTTGAGCTTTAAGCCAACTTTTTCACTCTCCTCTTTCACTTTCATCATGATGTTCTCTTTGCCTCTTTAGTTCTTCTTCACTTTCTGCCATAAGGGTGGTGTCATCTGCATATCTGAGCGTTATTGATATTTCTCCCAGCAATCTTGATTCCAGCTTGTGCTTCTTCCAGTCCAGCGTTTCTCATGGATGTACTCTGCATAGAAGTTAAATAAGCAGGGTGACAATATACAGCCTTTGACATACTCCTTTTCATATTTGGAACTAGCCTGTTGTTCCATGTTCAGTTTTAACTGTTGCTTCCTGATTTGCCTATAGGTTTCTCAAGAGGCAGGTCAGGTGGTCTGGTAGTCCCATCTCTTTCAAGAATTTTCCACAGTTTTGTTTGTGATCCACACAGTCAAATGCTTGTTGGCATAGTCAATAAAGCAGAAATAGATGTTTTTCTGGATACTCTCTTGCTTTCTTCCATGATCCAGCAGATGTTGGCAATTTGATCTCTGGTTCCTCTGCCTTTTCTAAAACCAGCTTGAACTTCTGGAAGTTCATGGTTCACATATTGCTGAAGCCTGGCTTGGAGAATTTTGAGCATTACTTTACTAGCATGTGAGATGAGTGCAATTGTGCAGTAGTTTGAGCATTCTTTGGCATTGCTTTTCTTTGGGTTTGGAATGAAAACTGACTTTTTCCAGTCCTGTGGCCACTGCTGAGTTTTCCAGCTTTGCTGTCATATGCTGGTTCAGTTCAGTTCAGTCGCTCAGTCGTGTCCAACTCTTTGCAACCCCATGAATCGCAGCATGTCAGGCCTCCCTGTCCATCACCAACTCGGAGTTCACTCAGATTCACATCCATCGAGTCAGTGATGCCATCCAGCCATCTCATCCTCTGTCGTCCCCTTCTCCTCCTCCCCCCAATCCTCCCAGCATAAAAGTCTTTTCTAATGAGTCAACTCTTCACATGAGGTGGCCAAAGTACTGGAGTTTCAGCTTTAGCATCATTCCCTCCAAAGAAATCCCAGGACTGATCTCCTTCAGAATGGACTGGTTGGATCTCCTTGCAGTCCAAGGGACTCTCAAGAGTCTTCTCCAACACCACAGTTCAAACGCATCAATTCTTCGACACAGCTTTCTTCACAGTCCAACTCTCACATCCATACATGACCACTGGAAAAACCATAGCCTTGACTAGACGGATCTTTGTTGGCAAAGTAATGTCTCTGCTTTTGAATATGCTATCTAGGTTGGTCATAACTTTCCTTACAAAGAGTAAATGCCTTTTAATTTCATGGCTTCAGTCACCATCTGCAGTGTTTTTGGAGCCCAAAGAAAATAAAGTCTGACACTGTTTAGAAGAATGCAAATAATAATGTGGTTTCTCTACTAGTTCTGTCTCTAAACACATGCATGCTGATTTAATATTAATTTCATTTGTACTGTTAGATGTTACCCAAATCATAGCATTCATTATTTTTATGTTTAAATCAAAATAGCAAATTATCATGTATCTCCCTAATTAGCTTCTAATTTAGGTTTCATGCAGATATCATAACTCTGTGACTTATGATTGTTTCATATGTCTCACAAACTGTAAAATAGGATTCATAATATATATCAAAAGATAAATGAAGTTAGCAAAATTCTGAAACTCACCATGGCATTTTAACTTAATAGCAAGTATAGGCACTATAGATAAAGATGGCTGGGTCTACATCTTCACTTCACATTTACTAGCTACCTGACCTTGGGCAAGTAACAATTTGATCATTTCCTGGAAAATGGCAATGACAATAACACTGAAGTGTGAAGACTGAGTTTGCTAAGAAGATTACTTGAGATTAAAAGAAAGTGCTATTCACATAGAAAGTTCATAAGAGATTCCATTACTTCCATTAAATATGATTTCTTGCTTATGTTATCCAGTCTACCATGTGGAAAATTAAAGTAAATACAGTTTATTAATTCAATTTCAATTTCTCTTTACTCTTTTTTAGGACAACAGTGATTTTGCTTTAAAAAAGGTAAGAAAGGAAAATAACCCACCTGAGCTTACATTCAATATTATTCTTTCTTCTACAAGAAATATAAAGTATAATAAGAAGGACTGATTAACAGGGGGTAAGAGCATAGTGATATCATTGTTTCTCTCAAAGCGTATTTCAATCAACATGACTGACAATATTTTAAAATTATAGAGAAGATTGTTGTTGTTCAGTTGCACATTCATGTCTGACTCTATGGGACCCCATGAATTGCAGCATGCCATTCCTCCTGTCCCTCACATCTCCCAAAGTTTGCCCAAGTTCATGTCCATTGCATTGGTAATGCCATCCAGCATCATTCTCTGATGCCCTCTTCTTCTTATGACCACAATCTTCCCCAGCATCAGGGACTTTTCCAATGAGTAGGCTGTTCGCATCAGCTGACCAAAATCTGGAGTTTCAGCTTCAGCATCAGTGTTTCCAGTGAGTATTCAGGGATGATTTCCCTTAAGACTGACTGGCTTGATCTCCTTGCTGTCCAAATAACTCTCAGTAGTCTTCTCCAACACCACAGGTCGAAGGCATCAATTCTTTGTCTTCTGCCTTCTCTATGGTACAGCTCTCACAATTGGACATGATCACTGGGAAGACGTTAGTCTTGACTCTACAGACTTTTGTCTGCAGAGTAATGTCTCTACTTTTCAACACACAGATTTGTCATAAATTTCCTGCTAAGAAGCAATTGTCTTCTGACTTTACAGCTGCAGTCACCATTCACAGTGATTTTAGAGCCCAAGAAGAGGAAATCTGTCACGACTTCCACATTTTCCCCTTCTATTTGGTATGAAGTAATGGAGCTAGATTCCATGATCTTAGTTTTAAGCGGTTCTTTCACTCTCCTCTCCTTCACCCTTATCAAGAGGCTCTTTAGTTCCTCCACTTCCAGCCATCAGAGTGGCATTATTTGTGTATCTGAGGTAGTTGATGTTTCTCCCACCTATCTTGATTCCAGCTTATAACTCATCCAGCCCAGAATTTCTCATGATGTGCTCAGAGTATAGATTAAATAAACATTGTGACAGCAGACAGCCCTGTCATACTTCTTTCTCAATCCTGAACCAATCAGTTGTTCTCTATAGGGTTCTAACTGTTGCTTCTTGACCCGCATACAGGTTTCTCGGAGACAGTAGGATGGTCTGGTGTTCCATCTCTTTGAGAATTTTCCACCGTTTTTTATGATCCACACAGTCAAAGGCTTTAGCATAGTTGATGAGATAGAGGTGGATGTTTTTCTGGAATCCCTTGGTCTTCAGTCAAGGGTATACGAGTAGCTGTGCTCCCCTCCTAAATCCTCCAAACATTGAGAAGATAGCAGAGTTTAAAGTGGTTTATTCTTGGTCTTGATCATTTTCATTTCCTTTGAGAATTTCTTAATATTTAGTGTCGAATAAAATTTGGAGAGAAATGTTTTATATAAGATTTCATTAATATAAAGTCTTATGAAAACAATACCTTAATTTTGATAATGCCAAGTCCATAATCTTAAATGGGAATTATATCAATCAAACCTATGATGATTCTGATGCCACAAATCAAACTAACAGTGGAAACCAAACCAAAAACTTTTCAAAATATGAACATTAACCTTTTAAAAAGAATATTGAACCTACAGTGGCCTCCTAATCATAACAATTTTGAGATGTTTAAAGTATCATAGCAGGTAGTTGAATTTTAGGCATATTTTTCTGAAAAGTCAATTACCAAAATGTATATTCTATTACGATTCATCATCAAGGAGAACCTCTGTCATACAACATGTCTGAGAAAGAAAGGAAAAGTGAAAGATAGAGCTAGAGACATTGAGAAAGCAAGCAAATCTGGGACTGTATTCAAACTAAAAGAAGATCATGTCAGGGAGCGGAGCAGGGCAATGCTTAGAACTGCCACTGTGCGGCAATACTGCCAACCTAACGGCTCAGTGTATCAGCTCAAGCAGTCCATCAGAAATTTCACTGCTGAATCATCTCTCCTGAAGAATGTGATGGATCAAAGACACTGAGGAGGAGATAAAGGTAAAACAAACAAGCAAAAACAAAAAAACCATGCAACTTCCTGGGATATGTTGAAATATACATTGTTCTTCATGTATATTCAAGATCCTCCAAAGTAGCTCAACATCAACCTAAGACACCATAATCAACCATTGGTGTATTTTCATGGTTAGTAAGATGTAGTGGAACCAGCCCAGAATTTAAAGTCAGATAATCTGGGCTTCCCTGGTGGCTCAGATGGTAAAAACAACAACAACAACAACAACAACAAAAACCTGACTACTATACGGGAGATGTGGATTTAATCCCTGGGTTGGGAAGACCACCTGAAGGAGGGCATGGCAACCCACTCTAGTATTTTTGCCTGAAGAATCCCCATGGACGAGGAAAATGGTAGGCTATATTCGATGGGGTTGAAGAGAGTTGGACATATCTGAGCGACTAAGCATAGCACAGCACAATCTGGGTTTACCTTCTTGCTACAGTTTATGAGCCCTTAAAAAAAAATCCCTCCAAGCATATTTGAGAAAGTTACTTACCCTTTATTAAGCTAATCATTCCTTAACTGTTAAAAGAAATTTCATGCAGTTCATGTGAGAATTTAATTGAGATCATGTCCCATAGGAAATGTACATTTCTCCCATAATGAGGCACATATAAGTAATATGGACTGAGGTATCAGTAAATGGTTATCAATCATTAATGGTTAACTTGGGGTTGTTACGTGTGTGTTTTATTGTAAAATATTTAAAATAAACTTTATAAAACTATTATAAGAGAAAGGACTATTTCAAAATCAAAGTTTACCATCACTATTGATCCAAATATTATTCTAGGAACATCAAGGTCAATGAATTGACCACAAATTAAACAAGTTGGCTACTTTAAGATTTACAATTGCAAATTTCACTTCAATCAATCTCATCTAAAAAAGAAAACTTTAAGTGATTGTAGAGTTCAATCACTTAAGTTTCTGAGGAAAAAATTAGTCCAAGAAAAGCATTATGTGGCATACTTCATGTGATAAACTAATGTTTTACAGAAGATATTAGAAACAGTTTTTTTAATATTTTATTGTGGTAAATTCACATACTATAAATTATATTATTTTAACCATATTTAACTTTACAGTTCATGGCACTAAGTACATCCATATTGTTGTACAACTCTCACCAACTTCCTTCTCCCAAATTCTTCACCTTCCTTGACTGAAACTCTGTCCCTGTTAAACACTAACTCCTCATTTCCCTTCCCCACCTCCACCCTGAAAGTGAAAGTGAAGTCGCTCAGTCATGTCCTACTCTTTGCAACCCCATGGACTATAGCCTACCAGGCTCCATTGTCCATGGGATTTTCCAGGCAATAGTACTGGAGTGGATTGCCATTTCCTTCTCCAGAGGATCTTCCCGACCCAGGAATCGAACCCAGGTCTCCCGCATTGTAGACAGACGCTTTACCGTCTGAGCCACCAGGGAAGTCCTACCCCTAGGCATATATCAATGTACTTTCTGACTCTATGAATTCGACGTTGGAGTTCTCTCATAAAAGGGGAATCAAACAGTATGTCTGCACACTCCCTGATGACTCAGATGGTAAAGAATTACCTGCAATTTGGGAGACCCTGGTTCAGTCCCTGGGCTGGGAAATCCCTGGAGGGGGTCATGGCAAACCACTCCAGTATTCTTGCCTGGAGAAGCCCCATGGACAGAGGAGCCTGGTGGACTACAAAGCATGGGATCTCAAAGAATCAGACACAACTCTGTGACTAAGCACAGCACAATGTACACTGGTGAAGGTCATGACAGCCTATTCCAGTATTCTTGCTTGGAAAATCCCATGAACAGGCTACAGTCAATGTGGTTGCAAAAAGTAGGACATGACTGAAGTGACTTACCACAGTGTATATTGGAGGGTCTTCCCTGGTGTCTCAGCAGTAAACAATTTGCCTGCAATGCAGGAGATGCTTACAGGAGATGTGGGTTTCGGGTCAGGAAGATGCCCTGGAAAAGGAAATGGCAACCCTCTTCAGTATTCTTGCCTGGAAAATCCCATGGTCAAAGGAGCCTGGTGGCCTATAGTCCATGGACTCATGAAAGAGTCTGACATGACTTAACAAATAAATAGCTACAATGTGTATTGGAATGTATTTTTTAAGGTTAATTTAATATATGTCCTACAAACAGACTGCACTTCTTTTTTTTCTCTCCTTTGTGCTATGCAGTAGGTTCTCCTTAGTTATCTGTTTTATACATAGTAGTGTATATATGTCAATCCCAATCTCCTAGTTTATCCCACACCCCCCCCCACCCATCTTGGTATCCATATATTTGATCTCTACGTCTGTGTCTCTATTTCTACTTTGTAAATAGTTTCATCTGTACTCTTTTTCTCAGAGGTTAAAGCATCTGCCCGAAATGGAGGAGACCCGGTTCAATCCCTGGGTTGGGAAGATCCCCTGGAGAAGGAAATGGCAAGCCACTCCAGTATTCTTGCCTGGAGAATCCCATGGAGGAAGGAGCCTACTAGGCTACAGTCCATGGTGTTGCATAGAGTTGGACATGACTGAGCGACTTCACTTCACTTCATGCATTAATATACAATAGTACTTTTCTCTCTCTGACTTCTTTCACTCTGTATAAAAGTCTTTAGATCCATCCATGGCTGCAAGTAGCACAGTTTCATTCTGTTTTTATGGCTGAATAATCCTCTATTGGGTCTATGTACCACATCTCTTTTATCCATTCTTCTGTTGATGTGCATTTAGGTTGCTTATATCCTGGCTATTGTAAATAGTGATGCAATGAACACTGTGGTGCGTGTATCTGTTTGAATTATGGTTTTCTCCTGATATATTCCCAGGGTGGGATTGCTGCATCATATAGTAGTTCTATATTTAGATTTTTAAGGAAACTCCATGCTGTTCTCCAAAATGGTTGTATGAATTTATATTCTCACCCACAGGGTAAGAGAGTTCCCTTTTCTCTATATCCTCTCCAGTATTTATTGTTTGTAGATTTTTTCAATGATGGCCATTCTGACTAATGTGATGTTACCCATTTTAGTTTTAATCTGTATTTTTCTAATAATTAGTGATGTTGAGCATCTTTCCATGTGCCTCTTGGCCATCTGTATGTCTTCTTTGGAGAAATGTTTATTTAGGTCTCTCACCCTGTGTTTCTGGTGACTGAAGGAAGTATAGATCTCTTCAAAGTATCTCTTTTAAAAAGTCTTAAAAATAAACCCATATCTGTTTAAAAAGTTCTTTAAAATTTTACATTGTCACCTTCAGCTCTACCTCTAGCCTGTGTGCTTTCCTTCTAGAAATAACCACTGTTCTGCACTTGATATATATCATATCAGATATCAGAATGATTTTTTTTTTGGTTGCATATATAAGTACCTATAAAGATTATCATTTATTACTGAATGAAAAGTAAAAAAACTGGTTAATTGTATTGTGTGCATAAACATAAAATTAGACTTTTGCCACCTAAAGCTTTACACAGTTTTATAAAAATTATTTCTAGATAATAATTTTTTTGCTATTATGAATTTTTGCCTTTTAAAAAAACTTCATATTCTACAACTTATTCCCAATTTAAGAAATAGAATACAGTTTTTAAGTATGGATCTTTCATCTATCAAACTTTTTGAGATTTTTTTATTAGGTAGTAGTGACTATATATCTTCTTTAATTATATAATTTTTGAGCTTTATTCAGTCCTAGATTTATTTCTCTTGATTTATTCAACTGACCACCTCCGGTACATTGCTGAAAATAAAATATCAGTAACAAGAATTGCTACCATGTTACAAATTAAATAATTTGCTTCAAATATTAGTTGCTTCCATTAAGAACTATAGAAATAGAAATAAAGAATGGTGGGGAAATATGTGCCAGTTGATTTATTTTGACAAGTTAAGGATCTTAAGCCTTACATCCTAGTTAACAAAAGGTTTT
>NW_017212155.1:0-16917 GCF_001704415.2 Capra hircus
CTGGAGGCGCACTTGCTCCGTGCAAGCAAGGCTTTCAGCTTGACGGGGCTGGGCTGCCTCCTCTTCCCCGGAGGCTCGCTTCCCTGCTGGCTCTGCATTCGCCTATCAGGCGGGGGCGCAGGGCTCCTCCAGCAGGTCTTGCCTCAGGGGCTGCTTCCCTGAGCTGGTGCTGTGGGCGGGAACCCAGACACGCAGGATCAGGCCCCAACCACCTGCACATGTCTCTGCTGGGGAGGAGAGTGCTAGGGAACCTACGTCTGTCATACTCTCGGGGCACCCACGAGACAGCCTTTGGTTGTCCGGGGCTGAAGACGCCTGCCAGGGGCCCTGGGAGCCTGTGCTCTCCGTGCGGCGCTGAGTCTGGGCAGCCAAGCAACCGCTGAAGGATACCTGCTGTTACCTTCGCCTCCCTCTGACAGAGCTCTCACTGCTGGAGCCCTTGGCAGTGTGCAACCCACAGCCCCTGAGCCCTCCTCAAGGACGCTTGGAACCTAAGGCAAAGGCAAGGCAGGAGCAGAGCTGAAGGCAGGAAGGCGCCAGTGGCGTCTCCCAGCCTCACACAGCTGCTCCTTCCTGGGAGGGAGCCTAAAAGCAAGGCAAGTCTGGGCAAGGCTCGCCCATGGCAGAAGGGCCCAACGCCAGTAACTCTGCGAGATCGGGGCTCTGAGCAGAGCTAGAGCTCTGCCGAACAGGAGGCCCACTTAGCTCCGTGCAAGCAGGGCTTTCAGCATGACAGGGCTGGGCTGCCTCCTCTTCCCCTAGGAGGCTCGCTTCCCTGCTGGCTGTGCACTCGCCTATCAGGCGGGGCTCAGGGCTCCTCCAGCAGGTCTTGCCTCAGGGGCTGCTTCCCTGAGTTGGGGCTGTGGGCGGGAACCCAGACACGCAGGATCAGGCCCCAACCACCTGCACATGTCTCTGCTGGGGAGGAGAGTGCTAGGGAACCTACGTCTGTCATACACTTTTTGGGCGAACACGGAATCAGCCTCCCGGTGTGCGGGGCTGAAGACCCCAGCCAGGGGCCCTGGGAGCCTGGTGCTCTCCGTGCGGCGCTGAGTCTGGCCGCCACGCATCCGCTGGAGGAGTCCTGCAGTTGCCCTTCCCTTCCCTCTGACAGAGCTCTCACTGCTGGATCCCTTGGCAGTGTGCAACCCACCAGCCCCTAAGCCCTCCCAAGGACGCCTGGCACCTAAGTGCAAAGGCAAGGCAGGAGCGGAGCTGAGGCAAGGAAGTAACCAGTGGCGTCTCCCAGCCTCACACAGCCTGCTCTTCCTGGAGAGGGAGCCTAAAAGCAAGGCAAGTCTGGGCAATGCTCGGCCCCGCAGAGCAGCCTCGCGCAGGGGACGCTGCCAGATCGGGGCTCTGAGCAGAGCTAGAGCTCTGCCTTACTGGAGGCGCTCTTAGCTCCGTGCAAGCAGGGTTTCAGCTTGAGGGGGGCTGCTGCCTCCTCTTCCCCCTAGGAGGCTCGCTTCCCTGCTGGCTGTGCACTCGCCTATCAGGCGGGGCTCAGGGCTCCTCCAGCAGGTCTTGCCTCAGGGGCTGCTTCCCCTGAGTTGGGGATGCGGGCGTGAACCCAGACACGCAGGATCAGGCCCAACCACCTGCACATGTCTCTGTTGGGGAGGAGAGTGCTAGGGAAGCTACGTCTGTCACACACTTTCTAGGCACCCACGGAGTCAGCCTCTAGGTGTGCGGGGCTGCAAACCCCAGCCAGGGGCCCTTGGAACCTGGTGCTCTCCGTGCAGCGCTGAGTCTGGGCAGCCAAGCAACCGCTGAAGGATACCTGCTGTTGCCCTCGCTTCCCTCTGACAGAGCTCTCACTGCTGGAGCCCTTGGCAGTGTGCAACCCACCAGCCCCTGAGCCCTCCTCAAGGACGCTTGGGACCTAAGTGCAAAGGACAAGAGCTGAAGCCAGGAAGGCGGAAGTGGCGTCTCCCAGCCTCACACAGCCTGCTCCTTCCTGGGGAGGGAGCCTAAAAGCAAGGCAAGTCTGGGCAAGGCTCGCCCATGGCAGAACAAGCCCACGCCAGGAACTCTGTCAGATCGGGCCTCTGAGCAGAGCTAGAGCTCTGCAGTACTGGAGGCGCACTTGGCTCCGTGCAAGCAGGGCTTTCAGCTTGACGGGGCTGGGCTGCCTCCTCTTCCCCGAGGAGGCTCGCTTCCCTGCTGGCTCTGCACTCGCCTATCAGGCGGGGGCGCAGGGCTCCTCCAGCAGGTCTTGCCTCAGGGGCTGCTTCCCCTGAGCTGGTCCTGTGGGCGGGAACCCAGACACCCAGTATAAGGCCCAACCACCTGCACATGTCTCTGCTGGGAGGAGAGTGCTAGGGAACCTACGTCTGTCACACACTCTCAGGGCACCACAGAGACAGCCTTTGGTTGTCCGGGGCTGCAGACTCCAGCCAGGGGCCCTGGGAGCCTGGTGTTCTCCGTGCGGCGCTGAGTCTGGGCGGCAAAGCAACCGCAGAAGGAGCCCTGCTTTTGCCCTTCGCTTCCCTCTGACAGAGCTCTCACTGATGGAGCCCTTGTCAGTGTGCAACCCAGCAGCCCCTGAGCCCTCCCAAGGACGCTTGGGAGCTAAGTGCATAGGCAAGGCAGGAGCATAGCTGAAGCCAGGAAGGCGCCAGTGGCGTCTCCCAGCCTCACACAGCCTGCTCCTTCCTGGAGAGGGAGCCTAAAAGCAAGGCAAGTCTGGGCAAGGCTCGCCCATGGCAGAGCAGCCTCGCGCGGGAACTCTGCCAGATCGGGGCTCTGAGCAGAGCTAGAGCTCTGCCGAACTGGAGGCGCACTTGGCTCCGTGCAAGCAAGGCTTTCAGCTTGACGGGCTGGGCTGCCTCCTCTTCCCCGAGGAGGCTCGCTTCCCTGCTGGCTCTGCATTCGCCTATCAGGCGGGGCTCAGGGCTCCTCCAGCAGGTCTTGCCTCAGGGGCTGCTTCCCCTGAGCTGGTGCTGTGGGCGGGAACCCAGACACGCAGGATCAGGCCCCAACCACCTGCACATGTCTCTGCTGGGGAGGAGAGTGCTAGGGAACCTACGTCTGTCATATACTCTCTGGGCACCCACGGAGACAGCCTTTGGTTCTCCGGGCTGAAGACGCCTGCCAGGGGCCCTGGGAGCCTCGTGCTCTCCGTGCGGCGCTGAGTCTGCGGCCCAAGCAAACCGCTGAAGGATACCTGCTGTTGCCCTTCGCTTCCCTCTGACAGAGCTCTCACTGCTGGAGCCCTTGGCAGTGTGCAACCCACCAGCCCCTGAGCCTCCTCAAGGACGCTTGGGACCTAAGTGCAAAGGACAAGAGCTGAAGCAGGAAGGCGGAAGTGGCGTCTCCCAGCCTCACACAGCCTGCTCCTTCCTGGGGAGGGAGCCTAAAAGCAAGGCAAGTCTGGGCAAGGCTCGCCCATGGGCAACAGAGCCCCACGCCAGGAACTCTGTCAGATCGGGCCTCTGAGCAGAGCTAGAGCTCTGCAGTACTGGAGGCGCACTTGGCTCCGTGCAAGCAGGGCTTTCAGCTTGACGGGCTGGGCTGCCTCCTCTTCCCCGAGGAGGCTCGCTTCCCTGCTGGCTCTGCACTCGCCTATCAGGCGGGGGCGCAGGGCTCCTCCAGCAGGTCTTGCCTGCAGGGCTGCTTCCCCTGAGCTGGTCCTGTGGGGGAACCCAGACACGCCAGTATCAGGCCCCAACCACCTGCACATGTCTCTGCTGGGGAGGAGAGTGCTAGGGAACCTACGTCTGTCACACACTCTCAGGGCACCCACAGAGACAGCCTTTGGTTGTCCGGGGCTGCAGACTCCAGCCAGGGGCCCTGGGAGCCTGGTGTTCTCCGTGCGGCGCTGAGTCTGGGCGGCAAAGCAACCGCAGAAGGAGCCCTGCTTTTGCCCTTCGCTTCCCTCTGACAGAGCTCTCACTGCTGGAGCCCTTGTCAGTGTGCAACCCAGCAGCCCCTGAGCCCTCCTCAAGGACGCTTGGGAGCTAAGTGCATAGGCAAGGCAGGAGCATAGCTGAAGCCAGGAAGGCGCCCAGTGGCGTCTCCCAGCCTCACACAGCCTGCTCCTTCCTGGAGAGGGAGCCTAAAAGCAAGGCAAGTCTGGGCAAGGCTCGCCCATGGCAGAGCAGCCTCGCGACGGGAACTCTGCCAGATCGGGCTCTGAGCAGAGCTAGAGCTCTGCCGAACTGGAGGCGCACTTGGCTCCGTGCAAGCAAGGCTTTCAGCTTGACGGGGCTGGGCTGCCTCCTCTTCCCCGAGGAGGCTCGCTTCCCTGCTGGCTCTGCATTCGCCTATCAGGCGGGGGCGCAGGGCTCCTCCAGCAGGTCTTGCCTCAGGGGCTGCTTCCCCTGAGCTGGTGCTGTGGGCGGAACCCAGACACGCAGGATCAGGCCCCAACCACCTGCACATGTCTCTGCTGGGGAGGAGAGTGCTAGGGAACCTACGTCTGTCATATACTCTCTGGGCACCCACGGAGACAGCCTTTGGTTCTCCGGGGCTGAAGACGCCTGCCAGGGGCCCTGGGAGCCTCGTGCTCTCCGTGCGGCGCTGAGTCTGGGCAGCCAAGCAACCGCTGAAGGATACCTGCTGTTACCCTCGCCTCCCTCTGACAGAGCTCTCACTGCTGGAGCCCTTGGCAGTGTGCAACCACCAGCCCCTGAGCCCTCCTCAAGGACGCTTGGAACCTAAGGGCAAAGGCAAGGCAGGAGCAGAGCTGAAGGCAGGAAGGCGCCAGTGGCGTCTCCCAGCCTCACACAGGCTGCTCCTTCCTGGGAGGGAGCCTAAAAGCAAGGCAAGTCTGGGCAAGGCTCGCCCATGGCAGAAGGGCCCAACGCCAGTAACTCTGCGAGATCGGGGCTCTGAGCAGAGCTAGAGCTCTGCCGAACAGGAGGCCCACTTAGCTCCGTGCAAGCAGGGCTTTCAGCATGACAGGGCTGGGCTGCCTCCTCTTCCCCTAGGAGGCTCGCTTCCCTGCTGGCTGTGCACTCGCCTATCAGGCGGGGGCTCAGGGCTCCTCCAGCAGGTCTTGCCTCAGGGGCTGCTTCCCCTGAGTTGGGGCTGTGGGCGGGAACCCAGACACGCAGGATCAGGCCCCAACCACCTGCACATGTCTCTGCTGGGGAGGAGAGTGCTAGGGAACCTACGTCTGTCATACACTTTTTGGGCGAACACGGAATCAGCCTCCGGTGTGCGGGGCTGAAGACCCAGCCAGGGGCCTGGGAGCCTGGTGCTTCTCCGTGCGGCGCTGAGTCTGGCGGGCCACGCATCCGCTGGAGGAGTCCTGCAGTTGCCCTTCCCTTCCCTCTGACAGAGCTCTCACTGCTGGATCCCTTGGCAGTGTGCAACCCACAGCCCCTAAGCCCTCCCAAGGACGCCTGGCACCTAAGTGCAAAGGCAAGGCAGGAGCGGAGCTGAGGCAAGGAAGTAACCAGTGGCGTCTCCCCAGCCTCACACAGCCTGCTCTTCCCTGGAGAGGGAGCCTAAAAGCAAGGCAAGTCTGGGCAATGCTCGCCCCCGGCAGAGCAGCCTCGCGCAGGGGACGCTGCCAGATCGGGGCTCTGAGCAGAGCTAGAGCTCTGCCTTACTGGAGGCGCTCTTAGCTCCGTGCAAGCAGGGTTTCAGCTTGAGGGGGCTGGGCTGCCTCCTCTTCCCCTAGGAGGCTCGCTTCCCTGCTGGCTGTGCACTCGCCTATCAGGCGGGGGCTCAGGGCTCCTCCAGCAGGTCTTGCCTCAGGGGCTGCTTCCCCTGAGTTGGGGATGCGGGGCGTGAACCCAGACACGCAGGATCAGGCCCAACCACCTGCACATGTCTCTGTTGGGGAGGAGAGTGCTAGGGAAGCTACGTCTGTCACACACTTTCTAGGCACCCACGGAGTCAGCCTCTAGGTGTGCGGGGCTGCAAACCCCAGCCAGGGGCCCTTGGAACCTGGTGCTCTCCGTGCAGCGCTGAGTCTGGGCAGCCAAGCAACCGCTGAAGGATACCTGCTGTTGCCCTCGCTTCCCTCTGACAGAGCTCTCACTGCTGGAGCCCTTGGCAGTGTGCAACCACCAGCCCCTGAGCCCTCCTCAAGGACGCTTGGGACCTAAGTGCAAAGGACAAGAGCTGAAGCCAGGAAGGCGGAAGTGGCGTCTCCCAGCCTCACACAGCCTGCTCCTTCCTGGGGAGGGAGCCTAAAAGCAAGGCAAGTCTGGGCAAGGCTCGCCCATGGCAGAACAAGCCCACGCCAGGAACTCTGTCAGATCGGGCCTCTGAGCAGAGCTAGAGCTCTGCAGTACTGGAGGCGCACTTGGCTCCGTGCAAGCAGGGCTTTCAGCTTGACGGGGCTGGGCTGCCTCCTCTTCCCCCGAGGAGGCTCGCTTCCCTGCTGGCTCTGCACTCGCCTATCAGGCGGGGGCGCAGGGCTCCTCCAGCAGGTCTTGCCTCAGGGGCTGCTTCCCCTGAGCTGGTCCTGTGGGCGGGAACCCAGACACCCAGTATAAGGCCCCAACCACCTGCACATGTCTCTGCTGGGGAGGAGAGTGCTAGGGAACCTACGTCTGTCACACACACTCTCAGGGCACCCACAGAGACAGCCTTTGGTTGTCCGGGGCTGCAGACTCCAGCCAGGGGCCCTGGGAGCCTGGTGTTCTCCGTGCGGCGCTGAGTCTGGGCGGCAAAGCAACCGCAGAAGGAGCCCTGCTTTTGCCCTTCGCTTCCCTCTGACAGAGCTCTCACTGATGGAGCCCTTGTCAGTGTGCAACCCAGCAGCCCCTGAGCCCTCCTCAAGGACGCTTGGGAGCTAAGTGCATAGGCAAGGCAGGAGCATAGCTGAAGCCAGGAAGGCGCCAGTGGCGTCTCCCAGCCTCACACAGCCTGCTCTTCCTGGAGAGGGAGCCTAAAAGCAAGGCAAGTCTGGGCAAGGCTCGCCCATGGCAGAGCAGCCTCGCGACGGGAACTCTGCCAGATCGGGGCTCTGAGCAGAGCTAGAGCTCTGCCGAACTGGAGGCGCACTTGGCTCCGTGCAAGCAAGGCTTTCAGCTTGACGGGGCTGGGCTGCCTCCTCTTCCCCCGAGGAGGCTCGCTTCCCTGCTGGCTCTGCATTCGCCTATCAGGCGGGGGCTCAGGGCTCCTCCAGCAGGTCTTGCCTCAGGGGCTGCTTCCCCTGAGCTGGTGCTGTGGGCGGGAACCCAGACACGCAGGATCAGGCCCCAACCACCTGCACATGTCTCTGCTGGGGAGGAGAGTGCTAGGGAACCTACGTCTGTCATATACTCTCTGGGCACCCACGGAGACAGCCTTTGGTTCTCCGGGGCTGAAGACGCCTGCCAGGGGCCCTGGGAGCCTGTGCTCTCCGTGCGGCGCTGAGTCTGGGCAGCCAAGCAACCGCTGAAGGATACCTGCTGTTGCCCTCGCTTCCCTCTGACAGAGCTCTCACTGCTGGAGCCCTTGGCAGTGTGCAACCCACAGCCCCTGAGCCCTCCTCAAGGACGCTTGGACCTAAGTGCAAAGGAAAGAGCTGAAGCCAGGAAGGCGGAAGTGGCGTCTCCCAGCCTCACACAGCCTGCTCCTTCCTGGGGAGGGAGCCTAAAAGCAAGGCAAGTCTGGGCAAGGCTCGCCCATGGCAGAAGGCCCACGCCAGGAACTCTGTCAGATCGGGCCTCTGAGCAGAGCTAGAGCTCTGCCGACTGGAGGCGCACTTGGCTCCGTGCAAGCAGGGCTTTCAGCTTGACGGGGCTGGGCTGCCTCCTCTTCCCCCGAGGAGGCTCGCTTCCCTGCTGGCTGTGCACTCGCCTATCAGGCGGGGGCTCAGGGCTCCTCCAGCAGGTCTTGCCTCAGGGGCTGCTTCCCCTGAGTTGGTCCTGTGGGCGGGAACCCAGACACGCAGGATCAGGCCCCAACCACCTGCACATGTCTCTGCTGGGGAGGAGAGTGCTAGGGAACCTACGTCTGTCACACACTTCAGGGCACCCACAGAACAGCCTTTGGTGTGCGGGGCTGCAGACTCCAGCCAGGGGCCCTGGAGCCTGGTGTTCTCCGTGCGGCGCTGAGTCTGGGCGGCAAAGCAACCGCTGAAGGAGCCTGCTTTTGCCCTTCTTCCCTCTGACAGAGCTCTCACTGCTGGAGCCCTTGTCAGTGTGCAACCCAGCAGCCCCTGAGCCCTCCAAAGGACGCTTGGGACTAAGTGCATAGGCAAGGCAGGAGCATAGCTGAAGCCAGGAAGGCGCCAGTGGCGTCTCCCAGCCTCACACAGCCTGCTCCTTCCTGGAGAGGGAGCCTAAAAGCAAGGCAAGTCTGGGCAAGGCTCGCCCATGGCAGAGCAGCCTCGCGACGGGAACTCTGCCAGATCGGGGCTCTGAGCAGAGCTAGAGCTCTGCCGAACTGGAGGCGCACTTGGCTCCGTGCAAGCAAGGCTTTCAGCTTGACGGGGCTGGGCTGCCTCCTCTTCCCCGAGGAGGCTCGCTTCCCTGCTGGCTCTGCATTCGCCTATCAGGCGGGGGCTCAGGGCTCCTCCAGCAGGTCTTGCCTCAGGGGCTGCTTCCCCTGAGCTGGTGCTGTGGGCGGGAACCCAGACACGCAGGATCAGGCCCCAACCACTGCACATGTCTCTGCTGGGGAGGAGAGTGCTAGGGAACCTACGTCTGTCACATACTCTCTGGGCACCCACGGAGACAGCCTTTGGTTCTCCGGGGCTGAAGACGCCTGCCAGGGGCCCTGGGAGCCTGTGCTCTCCGTGCGGCGCTGAGTCTGGGCAGCCAAGCAACCGCTGAAGGATACCTGCTGTTACCCTCGCCTCCCCTCTGACAGAGCTCTCACTGCTGGAGCCCTTGGCAGTGTGCAACCCACCAGCCCCTGAGCCCTCCTCAAGGACGCTTGGAACCTAAGGGCAAAGGCAAGGCAGGAGCAGAGCTGAAGCAGGAAGGCGCCAGTGGCGTCTCCCAGCCTCACACAGCTGCTCCTTCCTGGGGAGGGAGCCTAAAAGCAAGGCAAGTCTGGGCAAGGCTCGCCCATGGCAGAAGGGCCAACGCCAGTAACTCTGCGAGATCGGGGCTCTGAGCAGAGCTAGAGCTCTGCCGAACAGGAGGCGCACTTGGCTCCGTGCAAGCAGGGCTTTCAGCTGACGGGCTGGGCTGCCTCCTCTTCCCCCTAGGAGGCTCGCTTCCCTGCTGGCTGTGCACTCGCCTATCAGGCGGGGGCTCAGGGCTCCTCCAGCAGGTCTTGCCTCAGGGGCTGCTTCCCCTGAGCTGGGGCTGTGGGGGGAACCCAGACACGCAGGATCAGGCCCCAACCACCTGCACATGTCTCTGCTGGGGAGGAGAGTGCTAGGGAACCTACGTCTGTCATACACTTTTTGGGCAACACGGAATCAGCCTCCGGTGTGCGGGGCTGAAGACCCCAGCCAGGGGCCCTGGGAGCCTGGTGCTCTCCGTGCGGCGCTGAGTCTGGCCGGCCACGCAACCGCTGGAGGAGTCCTGCAGTTGCCCTTCCTTCCCTCTGACAGAGCTCTCACTGCTGGAGCCCTTGGCAGTGTGCAACCCACCAGCCCCTAAGCCCTCCTCAAGGACGCTGGACCTAAGTGCAAAGGCAAGGCAGGAGCGGAGCTGAGGCAAGGAAGGCGCAGTGGCGTCTCCCAGCCTCACACAGCCTGCTCTTTCCTGGAGAGGGAGCCTAAAAGCAAGGCAAGTCTGGGCAAGGCTCGGCCCCGGCAGAGCAGCCTCGCGCAGGGACGCTGCCAGATCGGGGCTCTGAGCAGAGCTAGAGCTCTGCCTTAACTGGAGGCGCTCTTAGCTCCGTGCAAGCAGGGTTTCAGCTTGAGGGGGCTGGGCTGCCTCCTCTTCCCCCTAGGAGGCTCGCTTCCCTGCTGGCTGTGCACTCGCCTATCAGGCGGGGGCTCAGGGCTCCTCCAGCAGGTCTTGCCTCAGGGGCTGCTTCCCCTGAGTTGGGGATGCGGGGCGGAACCCAGACACGCAGGATCAGGCCCCAACCACCTGCACATGTCTCTGCTGGGGAGGAGAGTGCTAGGGAAGCTACGTCTGTCACACATTTCTAGGGCACCCACGGAGTCAGCCTCTAGGTGTGCGGGGCTGAAACCCAGCCAGGGGCCCTGGAAGCCTGGTGCTCTCCGTGCGCGCTGAGTCTGGGCAGCCAAGCAACCGCTGAAGGATACCTGCTGTTGCCCTCGCTTCCCTCTGACAGAGCTCTCACTGCTGGAGCCCTTGGCAGTGTGCAACCCACCAGCCCCTGAGCCCTCCTCAAGGACGCTTGGGACCTAAGTGCAAAGGACAAGAGCTGAAGCCAGGAAGGCGGAAGTGGCGTCTCCCAGCCTCACACAGCCTGCTCCTTCCTGGGGAGGGAGCCTAAAAGCAAGGCAAGTCTGGGCAAGGCTCGCCCATGGCAGAACAAGCCCCACGCCAGGAACTCTGCAGATCGGGCCTCTGAGCAGAGCTAGAGCTCTGCAACTGGAGGCGCACTTAGCTCCGTGCAAGCAGGGCTTTCAGCTTGACGGGGCTGGGCTGCCTCCTCTTCCCCCGAGGAGGCTCGCTTCCCTGCTGGCTCTGCACTCGCCTATCAGGCGGGGGCAGGGCTCCTCCAGCAGGTCTTGCCTCAGGGGCTGCTTCCCCTGAGTGGTCCTGTGGGCGGGAACCCAGACACGCAGGATCAGGCCCCAACCACCTGCACATGTCTCTGCTGGGGAGGAGAGTGCTAGGGAACCTACGTCTGTCACACACTCTCAGGGCACCACGGAAGCCTTTGGTTGTGCGGGGCTGAAGACCCAGCCAGGGGCCCTGGGAGCCTGGTGTTCTCCGTGCGGCGCTGAGTCTGGGCGGCAAAGCAACCGCTGAAGGAGCCTGCTTTTGCCCTTCGCTTCCCTCTGACAGAGCTCTCACTGCTGGAGCCCTTGTCAGTGTGCAACCCAGCAGCCCCTGAGCCCTCCTCAAGGACGCTTGGGACTAAGTGCATAGGCAAGGCAGGAGCATAGCTGAAGCCAGGAAGGCGCCAGTGGCGTCTCCCAGCCTCACACAGCCTGCTCTTCCTGGAGAGGGAGCCTAAAAGCAAGGCAAGTCTGGGCAAGGCTCGCCCATGGCAGAGGCCTCGCGAGGGGAACTCTGCCAGATCGGGGCTCTGAGCAGAGCTAGAGCTCTGCCGAACTGGAGGCGCACTTGGCTCCGTGCAAGCAGGCTTTCAGCTTGACGGGGCTGGGCTGCCTCCTCTTCCCCCGAGGAGGCTCGCTTCCCTGCTGGCTCTGCATTCGCCTATCAGGCGGGGGCTCAGGGCTCCTCCAGCAGGTCTTGCCTCAGGGGCTGCTTCCCCTGAGTGGTGCTGTGGGCGGAACCCAGACACGCAGGATCAGGCCCCAACCACCTGCACATGTCTCTGCTGGGGAGGAGAGTGCTAGGGAACCTACGTCTGTCATATACTCTCTGGCACCCACGGAGACAGCCTTTGGTTCTCGGGGGCTGAAGACGCCAGCCAGGGGCCCTGGGAGCCTCGTGCTCTCCGTGCGGCGCTGAGTCTGGGCAGCCAAGCAACCGCTGAAGGATACCTGCTGTTGCCCTCGCTTCCCTCTGACAGAGCTCTCACTGCTGGAGCCCTTGGCAGTGTGCAACCCACCAGCCCCTGAGCCCTCCTCAAGGACGCTTGGAACCTAAGTGGCAAAGGACAAGAGCTGAAGCCAGGAAGGCGCAGTGGCGTCTCCCAGCCTCACACAGCCTGCTCCTTCCTGGGGAGGGAGCCTAAAAGCAAGGCAAGTCTGGGCAAGGCTCGCCCATGGCAGAACAAGCCCACGCCAGGAACTCTGCAGATCGGGGCTCTGAGCAGAGCTAGAGCTCTGCAGTACTGGAGGCGCACTTAGCTCCGTGCAAGCAGGGCTTTCAGCTTGACGGGGCTGGGCTGCCTCCTCTTCCCCCGAGGAGGCTCGCTTCCCTGCTGGCTCTGCACTCGCCTATCAGGCGGGGGCGCAGGGCTCCTCCAGCAGGTCTTGCCTCAGGGGCTGCTTCCCCTGAGCTGGTCCTGTGGGCGGGAACCCAGACACCCAGGATAAGGCCCCAACCACCTGCACATGTCTCTGCTGGGGAGGAGAGTGCTAGGGAACCTACGTCTGTCACACACTCTCAGGGCACCCACAGAGACAGCCTTTGGTTGTCCGGGGCTGCAGACCCAGCCAGGGGCCCTGGGAGCCTGGTGTCTCCGTGCGGCGCTGAGTCTGGGCGGCAAAGCAACCGCTGAAGGAGCCTGCTTTTGCCCTTCGCTTCCCTCTGACAGAGCTCTCACTGCTGGAGCCCTTGTCAGTGTGCAACCCACAGCCCCTGAGCCCTCCTCAAGGACGCTTGGACTAAGTGCAAAGGCAAGGCAGGAGCATAGCTGAAGCCGGAAGGCGCAGTGGCGTCTCCCAGCCTCACACAGCCTGCTCCTTCCTGGAGAGGGAGCCTAAAAGCAAGGCAAGTCTGGGCAAGGCTCGCCCATGGCAGAGCAGCCTCGCGACGGGAACTCTGCCAGATCGGGGCTCTGAGCAGAGCTAGAGCTCTGCCGAACTGGAGGCGCACTTGGCTCCGTGCAAGCAGGCTTTCAGCTTGACGGGGCTGGGCTGCCTCCTCTTCCCCCGAGGAGGCTCGCTTCCCTGCTGGCTCTGCATTCGCCTATCAGGCGGGGGCAGGGCTCCTCCAGCAGGTCTTGCCTCAGGGGCTGCTTCCCCTGAGTGGTGCTGTGGGCGGGAACCCAGACACGCAGGATCAGGCCCAACCACCTGCACATGTCTCTGCTGGGGAGGAGAGTGCTAGGGAACCTACGTCTGTCATACACTCTCTGGGCACCCACGGAGCAGCCTTTGGTTCTCGGGGCTGAAGACCCTGCCAGGGGCCTGGGAGCCTGGTGCTCTCCGTGCGGCGCTGAGTCTGGGCAGCCAAGCAACCGCTGAAGGATACCTGCTGTTACCCTCGCCTCCCTCTGACAGAGCTCTCACTGCTGGAGCCCTTGGCAGTGTGCAACCCACCAGCCCCTGAGCCCTCCTCAAGGACGCTTGGAACCTAAGGGCAAAGGCAAGGCAGGAGCAGAGCTGAAGCAGGAAGGCGCCAGTGGCGTCTCCCAGCCTCACACAGGCTGCTCCTTCCTGGGAGGGAGCCTAAAAGCAAGGCAAGTCTGGGCAAGGCTCGCCCATGGCAGAAGGGCCCAACGCCAGTAACTCTGCAGATCGGGGCTCTGAGCAGAGCTAGAGCTCTGCCGAACAGGAGGCCACTTAGCTCCGTGCAAGCAGGGCTTTCAGCTGACGGGCTGGGCTGCCTCCTCTTCCCTAGGAGGCTCGCTTCCCTGCTGGCTGTGCACTCGCCTATCAGGCGGGGCTCAGGGCTCCTCCAGCAGGTCTTGCCTCAGGGGCTGCTTCCCCTGAGTTGGGGCTGTGGGCGGGAACCCAGACACGCAGGATCAGGCCCCAACCACCTGCACATGTCTCTGCTGGGGAGGAGAGTGCTAGGGAACCTACGTCTGTCATACACTTTTTGGGCGAACACGGAATCAGCCTCCCGGTGTGCGGGGCTGAAGACCCAGCCAGGGGCCCTGGGAGCCTGGTGCTCTCCGTGCGGCGCTGAGTCTGGCGGGCCACGCATCCGCTGGAGGAGTCCTGCAGTTGCCCTCCTTCCTCTGACAGAGCTCTCACTGCTGGATCCCTTGGCAGTGTGCAACCCACAGCCCCTAAGCCCTCCTCAAGGACGCTGGCACCTAAGTGCAAAGGCAAGGCAGGAGCAGCTGAAGGCAGGAAGTAACCAGTGGCGTCTCCCAGCCTCACACAGCCTGCTCTTCCCTGGAGAGGGAGCCTAAAAGCAAGGCAAGTCTGGGCAAGGCTCGCCCCGGCAGAGCAGCCTCGCGCAGGGACTCTGCCAGATCGGGGCTCTGAGCAGAGCTAGAGCTCTGCCTTACTGGAGGCGCTCTTAGCTCCGTGCAAGCAGGGTTTCAGCTTGAGGGGCTGGGCTGCCTCCTCTTCCCCCGAGGAGGCTCGCTTCCCTGCTGGCTGTGCACTCGCCTATCAGGCGGGGGCTCAGGGCTCCTCCAGCAGGTCTTGCCTCAGGGGCTGCTTCCCCTGAGTTGGGGATGCGGGCGGAACCCAGACACGCAGGATCAGGCCCAACCACCTGCACATGTCTCTGCTGGGGAGGAGAGTGCTAGGGAACCTACGTCTGTCACACACTTTCTAGGCACCCACGGAGACAGCCTTTGGTTGTGGGGCTGCAAACCCAGCCAGGGGCCCTTGGAGCCTGGTGCTCTCCGTGCGCGCTGAGTCTGGGCAGCCAAGCAACCGCTGAAGGATACCTGCTGTTGCCCTCGCTTCCCTCTGACAGAGCTCTCACTGCTGGAGCCCTTGGCAGTGTGCAACCCACCAGCCCCTGAGCCCTCCTCAAGGACGCTTGGGACCTAAGTGCAAAGGACAAGAGCTGAAGCCAGGAAGGCGGAAAGTGGCGTCTCCCAGCCTCACACAGCCTGCTCCTTCCTGGGAGGGAGCCTAAAAGCAAGGCAAGTCTGGGCAAGGCTCGCCCATGGCAGAAGCCCACGCCAGGAACTCTGTCAGATCGGGGCTCTGAGCAGAGCTAGAGCTCTGCCGAACTGGAGGCGCACTTGGCTCCGTGCAAGCAGGGCTTTCAGCTTGACGGGGGCTGGGCTGCCTCCTCTTCCCCCGAGGAGGCTCGCTTCCCTGCTGGCTCTGCACTCGCCTATCAGGCGGGGCGCAGGGCTCCTCCAGCAGGTCTTGCCTCAGGGGCTGCTTCCCTGAGCTGGTCCTGTGGGCGGGAACCCAGACACGCAGGATCAGGCCCCAACCACCTGCACATGTCTCTGCTGGGGGAGGAGAGTGCTAGGGAACCTACGTCTGTCACACACTTCAGGGCACCCACAGGAGACAGCCTTTGGTTGTCCGGGGCTGAGACCCAGCCAGGGGCCCTGGGAGCCTGGTGTCTCCGTGCGGGCGCTGAGTCTGGGCGGCAAAGCACCGCAGAAGGAGCCCTGCTTTTGCCCTTCGCCTTCCCTCTGACAGAGCTCTCACTGCTGGAGCCCTTGTCAGTGTGCAACCCAGCAGCCCCTGAGCCCTCCTCAAGGACGCTTGGGACCTAAGTGCAAGGCAAGGCAGGAGCATAGCTGAAGCCAGGAAGGCGCCAGTGGCGTCTCCCAGCCTCACACAGCCTGCTCCTTCCTGGAGAGGGAGCCTAAAAGCAAGGCAAGTCTGGGCAAGGCTCGCCCATGGCAGAGCAGCCTCGCGCAGGGAACTCTGCCAGATCGGGGCTCTGAGCAGAGCTAGAGCTCTGCCGAACTGGAGGCGCACTTGCTCCGTGCAAGCAGGCTTTTCAGCTTGACGGGGCTGGGCTGCCTCCTCTTCCCCGAGGAGGCTCGCTTCCTGCTGGCTCTGCACTCGCCTATCAGGCGGGGCGCAGGGCTCCTCCAGCAGGTCTTGCCTCAGGGGCTGCTTCCCCTGAGCTGGTGCTGTGGGCGGAACCCAGACACGCAGGATCAGGCCCCAACCACCTGCACATGTCTCTGCTGGGGAGGAGAGTGCTAGGGAACCTACGTCTGTCATACACTCTCTGGGCACCACGGAGACAGCCTTTGGTTCTCCGGGGCTGAAGACGCCGCCAGGGGCCCTGGGAGCCTGTGCTCTCCGTGCGGCGCTGAGTCTGGGCAGCCAAGCAACCGCTGAAGGATACCTGCTGTTACCCTCGCCTCCCTCTGACAGAGCTCTCACTGCTGGAGCCCTTGGCAGTGTGCAACCCACCAGCCCTGAGCCCTCCTCAAGGACGCTTGGAACCTAAGGGCAAAGGCAAAGGCAGCAGAGCTGAAGCAGGAAGGCGCCAGTGGCGTCTCCCAGCCTCACACAGGGCTCCTTCCTGGGGAGGGAGCCTAAAAGCAAGGCAAGTCTGGCAAGGCTCGCCCATGGCAGAAGGGCCCAACGCCAGTAACTCTGCAGATCGGGGCTCTGAGCAGAGCTAGAGCTCTGCCGAAAGGAGGGCCCACTTAGCTCCGTGCAAGCAGGGCTTTCAGCAGACGGGCTGGGCTGCCTCCTCTTCCCCCTAGGAGGCTCGCTTCCCTGCTGGCTGTGCACTCGCCTATCAGGCGGGGCTCAGGGCTCCTCCAGCAGGTCTTGCCTCAGGGGCTGCTTCCCCTGAGTTGGGGCTGTGGGCGGGAACCCAGACACGCAGGATCAGGCCCCAACCACCTGCACATGTCTCTGCTGGGGGGAGAGTGCTAGGGAACCTACGTCTGTCATACACTTTTTGGGCGAACCGGAATCAGCCTCCGGTGTCGGGGCTGAAGACCCCAGCCAGGGGCCCTGGAGCCTGGTGTCTCCGTGCGGCGCTGAGTCTGGGCCGGCACGCATCCGCTGAGGAGTCCTGCAGTTGCCCTTCCCTTCCCTCTGACAGAGCTCTCACTGCTGGATCCCTTGCAGTGTGCAACCCACCAGCCCCTAAGCCCTCCCAAGGACGCTGGCACCTAAGTGCAAGGCAAGGCAGGAGCGGAGCTGAGGCAGGAAGTAACCAGTGGCGTCTCCCAGCCTCACACAGCCTGCTCTTCCTGGAGAGGGAGCCTAAAAGCAAGGCAAGTCTGGGCAATGCTCGGCCCCGGCAGAGCAGCCTCGCGCAGGGGCTGCCAGATCGGGCTCTGAGCAGAGCTAGAGCTCTGCCTTACTGGAGGCGCTCTTAGCTCCGTGCAAGCAGGGTTTCAGCTTGAGGGGGCTGGGCTGCCTCCTCTTCCCCCTAGGAGGCTCGCTTCCCTGCTGGCTGTGCACTCGCCTATCAGGCGGGGGCTCAGGGCTCCTCCAGCAGGTCTTGCCTCAGGGGCTGCTTCCCCTGAGTTGGGGATGCGGGCGTGAACCCAGACACGCAGGATCAGGCCCAACCACCTGCACATGTCTCTGTTTGGGGAGGAGAGTGCTAGGGAAGCTACGTCTGTCACATACTTTCTAGGCACCCACGGAGTCAGCCTCTAGGTGTG
>NW_017212156.1:0-16911 GCF_001704415.2 Capra hircus
CTCCATGCTGACATGGATCTTGGGGTACTTCTGGAGTCTCCCCAGGGGAGTCAGTCCTGTCTCAGATGGGGCATGCACCGTGCTGCTTTCCTCACGAGCTGTAGCAGCAGTGTCACGCTTCCTTCGCGTGGATCAAGGATCTGTGGCTTTCCCGTCAGGCTTTCCCAGAGGCTTTCGCATGAGGCTATTTCCACAGGGCTGTCCACGTGCCACCGTGGTGTGAGTCGATCACTCGGCTTGAAAGTCGAGGCAGTGCAGGGAAAACAGGTTTCCCTGGAATGGACTGAGACATCTGGGGGACTCTGGGAATGGTGGCACGACCTGGAGTTCCTCTCGCCTTTCCTGTGGAGAGCGCCTCCTCTTGAGATGCGACGGGAACGCCGGGAATTCTTTCCCGACCACGCAGGGAAAGGATCCCTCCTCTCGAGCTAGGAGGCGGAAACGGGGCTCCTCTGGATGTGGGCTGGACTCTCGTGCTTCCTCTCGAGTGGAGACGGGTATGTCGGGGAACTTCTTGAGTTGCAGCAAGGGTGTGAAGGACCCTTTGGAAGTTCCAGAGGTTAGGTGTGATTAGCCTCGGAGACGCCTCAGCGGAAATGGGCCTCATCTCGCCTGGAGGGAGAACCTCCTGGATTTTCTCGAGTTGCGGCAGGTGCTCTCGACTTACGACGGGGACCTCAGGGACCCGCTCTGGTGGCCTCAGGAAAGGCCAGTCCCCATGCGAGTTGCTCGGGGGCCTCTCGGGATTCCTCTCCCGTCGATGCCGGGGCCTAAGACCTTGTGTGGAGTCGGTGCCGGAACCTGAGGATTCCTCTCCAGGTGCTGACATGGATCTTGGGGTACTTCTGGAGTCTCCCCAGGGGAGTCAGTCCTCGTCTCGAGTGGGGGCATGCACGTGCGCTTTCCTCCCGAGCTGTAGCAGCAGTGTCCACGTTTCCTTCGCGATGGATCAAGGGATCTGTGGCTTTCCCTCGGAGGCTTTCCCACGAGGCTTTCCACGAGGCTTTCCCACAGGGCTGTCCCACGTGCCACCGTGGTGTGAGTCGATCCTCGGCTTGAAAGTCGAGGCAGTGCAGGGAAAACAGGTTTCCCTGGAATGGACTGAGACATCTGGGGGACTCTGGGAATGGTGGCACGACCCTGGAGTTCCTCTCGCCTTTCTGTGGAGAGCGCCTCCTCTTGAGATGCGACGGGAACGCTGGGGAATTCTTTCCCGACACGCAGGGAAAGGATCCTCCTCTCGAGCTAGGAGGCGGAAACGGGCTCCTCTGGATTGTGGGCGGGACTCTCGTGCTTCCTCTCGAGTGGAGACGGGTATGTCGGGGAACTTCTTGAGTTGCAGCAAGGGTGTGAAGGACCCTTTGGAAGTTCCAGATGTTAGATGTGATTAGCCTCCAGACGCCTCAGCGGAAATGGGCCTCATCTCGCCTGGAGGGGAGAACCTCCTGGATTTTCTCGAGTTGCGGCAGGTGCTCTCGACTTACGACGGGGACCTCAGGGACCCGCTCTGGTGGCCTCAGGAAAGGCCAGTCCCCATGCGAGTTGCTCGGGGGCCTCTCAGGATTCCTCTCCCGTCGATGCCGGGGCCTAAGACCTTGTGTGGAGTCGGTGCCGGAACCTGAGGATTCCTCTCCAGTGGCTGACATGGATCTTGGGGTACTTCTGGAGTCTCCCCAGGGGAGTCAGTCCTCGTCTCGAGTGGGGGCATGCACGTGCGCATTTCCTCCGAGCTGTAGCAGCAGTGTCACACTTCCCTTCGCGTGGATCAAGGGATCTGTGGCTTTCCCTCGAGGCTTTCCCACGAGGCTTTCCCACGAGGCTTTCCCACAGGGCTGTCCCACGTGCCACCGTGGTGTGAGTCGATCCTCGGCTTGAAAGTCGAGGCAGTGCAGGGAAAACAGGTTTCCCTGGAATGGACTGAGACATCTGGGGGACTCTGGGAATGGTGGCACGACCCTGGAGTTCCTCTCGCCTTTCCTGTGGAGAGCGCCTCCTCTTGAGATGCGACGGGAACGCGGGAATTCTTTCCCGACCACGCAGGGAAAGGATCCCTCCTCTCGAGCTAGGAGGCGGAAACGGGGCTCCTCTGGATGTGGGCGGGACTCTCGTGCTTCCTCTCGAGTGGAGACGGGTATGTCGGGGAACTTCTTGAGTTGCAGCAAGGGTGTGAAGGACCCTTTGGAAGTTCCAGAGGTTAGGATGTGATTAGCCTCGAGACGCCTCAGCGGAAATGGGCCTCATCTCGCCTGGAGGGGAGAACCTCCTGGATTTTCTCGAGTTGCGGCAGGTGCTCTCGACTTACGACGGGGACCTCAGGGACCCGCTCTGGTGGCCTCAGGAAAGGCCAGTCCCCATGCGAGTTGCTCGGGGGCCTCTCGGGATTCCTCTCCCGTCGATGCCGGGGCCTAAGACCTTGTGTGGAGTCGGTGCCGGAACCTGAGGATTCCTCTCCAGTGCTGACATGGATCTTGGGGTACTTCTGGAGTCTCCCCAGGGGAGTCAGTCCTCGTCTCGAGTGGGGGCATGCACGTGCGCTTTCCTCCCGAGCTGTAGCAGCAGTTGTCACGCTTCCCTTCGCGTGGATCAAGGGATCTGTGGCTTTCCCTCGAGGCTTTCCCACGAGGCTTTCCCACGAGGCTTTCCCACAGGGCTGTCCCACGTGCCACCGTGGTGTGAGTCGATCCTCGGCTTGAAAGTCGAGGCAGTGCAGGGAAAACAGGTTTCCCTGGAATGGACTGAGACATCTGGGGGACTCTGGGAATGGTGGCACGACCCTGGAGTTCCTCTCGCCTTTCCTGTGGAGAGCGCCTCCTCTTGAGATGCGACGGGAACGCGGGAATTCTTTCCCGACCACGCAGGGAAAGGGATCCCTCCTCTCGAGCTAGGAGGCGGAAACGGGGCTCCTCTGGATGTGGGCGGGACTCTCGTGCTTCCTCTCGAGTGGAGACGGGTATGTCGGGGAACTTCTTGAGTTGCAGCAAGGGTGTGAAGGACCCTTTGGAAGTTCCAGAGGTTAGGTGTGATTAGTCCTCGATACGCCTCAGCGGGAAATGGGCCTCATCTCGCCTGGAGGGGAGAACCTCCTGGATTTTCTCGAGTTGCGGCAGGTGCTCTCGACTTACGACGGGGACCTCAGGGACCCGCTCTGGTGGCCTCAGGAAAGGCCAGTCCCCATGCGAGTTGCTCGGGGTCCTCTCAGGATTCCTCTTCCGTCGATGCCGGGGCCTAAGACCTTGTGTGGAGTCGGTGCCGGAACCTGAGCTTTGCCTCTCCAGTGCTGACATGGATCCTGGGGTACTTCTGGAGTCTCCCCAGGGGAGTCAGTCCTCGTCTCGAGTGGGGGCATGCACGTGCGCTTTCCTCCCGAGCTGTAGCAGCAGTGTCACGCTTCCCTTCGCGTGGATCAAGGGATCTGTGGCTTTCCCTCGAGGCTTTCCCAGGAGGCTTTCCCACGAGGCTTTCCCACAGGGCTGTCCCACGTGCCACCGTGGTGTGAGTGGATCCTCGGCTTGAAAGTCGAGGCAGTGCAGGGAAAACAGGTTTCCCTGGAATGGACTGAGACATCTGGGGGACTCTGGGAATGGTGGCACGACCCTGGAGTTCCTCTCGCCTTTTCCTGTGGAGAGCGCCTCCTCTTGAGATGCGACGGGAACTGCCGGGAATTCTTTCCCGACCACGCAGGGAAAGGATCCCTCCTCTCGAGCTAGGAGGCGGAAACGGGGCTCCTCTGGATGTGGTCGGGACTCTCGTGCTTCCTCTCCGAGTGGAAGACGGGTATGTCGGGGAACTTCTTGAGTTGCAGCAAGGGTGTGAAGGATCCCTTTGGAAGTTCCAGAGGTTAGGTGTGATTAGCCTCGAGACGCCTCAGCAGGAAATGGGCCTCAATCTCGCCTGGAGGGGAGAACCTCCTGGATTTTCTCGAGTTGCGGCAGGTGCTCTCGACTTACGACGGGGACCTCAGGGAACCCGCTCTGGTGGCCTCAGGAAAGGCCAGTCCCCATGCGAGTTGCTCGGGGGCCTCTCGGGATTCCTCTCCCGTCGATGCCGGGGCCTAAGACCTTGTGTGGAGTCGGTGCCGGAATCTGAGGATTCCTCTCCAGTGCTGACATGGATCTTGGGGTACTTCTGGAGTCTCCCCAGGAGAGTCAGTCCTCGTCTCGAGTGGGGGCATGCACGTGTGCTTTCCTCCCGAGCTGTAGCAGCAGTGTCGCGCTTCCCTTCTGCGTGGATCAATGGGATCTGTGGCTTTCCCTCGAGGCTTTCCCTCGAGGCTTTCCCACGAGGCTTTCCCACAGGGCTGTCCCACGTGCCACCGTGGTGTGAGTCGATCCTCGGCTTGAAAGTCGAGGCAGTGCAGGGAAAACAGGTTTCCCTGGAATGGACTGAGACATCTGGGGGACTCTGGGAATGGTGTCACGACCCTGGAGTTCCTCTCGCTTTTCCTGTGGAGAGCGCCTCCTCTTGAGATGCGACGGGAACACTGGGAATTCTTTCCCGACCACGCAGGGAAAGGATCCCTCCTCTCGAGCTAGGAGGCGGAAACGGGGCTCCTCTGGATGTGGGCGGGACTCTCGTGCTTCCTCTCGAGTGGAGACGGGTATGTCGGGGAACTTCTTGAGTTGCAGCAAGGGTGTGAAGGACCCTTTGGAAGTTCCAGAGGTTAGGTAGTGATTAGCCTCGAGAAGCCTCAGCGGAAATGGGCCTCATCTCGCCTGGAGGGGAGAACCTCCTGGATTTTCTCGAGTTGCGGCAGGTGCTCTCGACTTACGACGGGGACCTCAGGGACCCGCTCTGGTGGCCTCAGGAAAGGCCAGTCCCCATGCGAGTTGCTCGGGGGCCTCTCGGGATTCCTCTCCCTTCGATGCCGGGGCCTAAGACCTTGTCGTGGAGTCGGTGCCGGAACCTGAGGATTCCTCTCCAGTGCTGACATGGATCTTGGGGTACTTCTGGAGTCTCCCCAGGAGAGTCAGTCCTCGTCTCGGAGTGGGGGCATGCACGTGTGCTTTCCTCCCGAGCTGTAGCAGCAGTGTCGCGCTTCCCTTCCGTGGATCAAGGGATCTGTGGCTTTCCCTCCAGGCTTTCCCACGAGGCTTTCCCACGAGGCTTTCCCACTCGGCTGTCCCACGTGCCACCGTGGTGTGAGTCGATCCTTCGGCTTGAAAGTCGAGGCAGTGCAGGGAAAACAGGTTTCCCTGGAATGGACTGAGACATCTGGGGGTACTCTGGGAATGGTGGCACGACCCTGGAGTTCCTCTCGCCTTTCCTGTGGAGAGCGCCTCCTCTTGAGATGCGACGGGAACGCCGGGAATTCTTTGCCCGACCATGCAGGGAAAGGATCCCTCCTCTCGAGCTAGGATGCGGAAACGGGTCTCCTCTGGATGTGGGCGGGACTCTCGTGCTTCCTCTCAAGTGGAGACGGGTATGTCGGGGAACTTCTTGAGTTGCAGCAAGGGTGTGAAGGACCCTTTGGAAGTTCCAGATGTTAGATGTGATTAGCCTCGAGTACGCCTCAGCGGAAATGGGCCTCATCTCGCCTGGAGTTGGAGAACCTCCTGGATTTTCTCGAGTTGCGGCAGGTGCTCTCGACTTACGACGGGGACCTCAGGGACCCGCTCTGGCTGGCCTCAGGAAAGGCCAGTACCCATGCGAGTTGCTCGGGGGCCTCTCGGGATTCCCCTCCCGTAGATGCAGGCGCCTAAGATCTTGTGTGAAGTCGGTGCCGTAACCTGAGGATTTCTCTCCAGTGCTGACATGGATCTCGGGGTACTTCTGGAGTCTCCCCAGGGGAGTCAGTCCTCGTCTCGAGTGGGGGCTTGCACGTGCGCTTTCCTCCCGAGCTGTAGCAGCAGTGTCATGCTTCCCTTCTGTTGGATCAAGGGATCTGTGGCCTTTCCCTCGAGGCTTTCCCACGAGGCTTTCCCACAGGGCTGTCCTACGTGCCACCGTGGTGTGAGTCGATCCTCGGCTTGAAAGTCGAGGCAGTGCAGGGAACACAGGTTTCCCTGGAATGGACTGAGATATCTGGGGGACTCTGGGAATGGTGGCACGACCCTGGAGTTCCTCTCGCCTTTCCTATGGAGAGCGCCTCCTCTTGAGATGCGACGGGAAAGCCGGGAATTCTTTCCCGACCACGCAGGGAAAGGATCCCTCCTCTCGAGCTCAGGAGGCAGAAACGGTTCTCCTCTGGGTGAGGGCGGGAATCTCGTGCTTCCTCTCGAGTGGACACGGGTATGTCGGGGAATTTCTTGAGTTGCAGCAAGGGTGTGAAGGACCCTTTGGAAGTTCCAGAGGTTAGGTGTGATTAGCCTCGAGACGCCTCAGCGGAAATGGGCCTCATCTCGCCTGGAGGGGAGAACCTCCTGGATTTTCTCGAGTTGCGGCAGGTGTTCTTGACTTACGACGGGGACCTCAGGGACCTGCTCTGGTGGCCTCAGGAGAGGCAAGTCCCCATTCGAATTGCACGCAGGCCTCTCAGGATTCCTCTCCCTTCGTTGCCGGGTCCTAAGACCTTGTGTGGAGTCGGTGCCGGAACCTGAGCATTCCTCTCCAGTGCTGACATGGATCTTGGGGTACTTCTGAGTCTCCCCAGGGGAGTCAGTCCTCGTCTCGAGTGGGGGCCTGCACGTGAGCTTTCCTCTCGAGCTGTAGCAGCAGTGTCACGCTGGCTTAAGACCTTGTGTGGCGTCGGTGCCGGAACCTGAGAATTCCTCTCCAGTGCTGACATGGATCTTGGGGTTCTTCTGGAGTCTGCCCAAGGGAGTCAGTCCTCGACTCGAGAGGGGGCATGCACGTGCGCTTTCCTCCCGAGCTGTAGCAGCAGTGTCGCGCTTCCCTTCCCGTGGATAAATTGATCTGTGGCTTTCCCTCGAGGCTTTCCCACAGGGCTGTCCCACGTGCCACTGTAGTGTGACTAGATCCGCAGCTTGAAAGTCGAGGCAGTGCAGGGAAAACAGGTTTCCCTGTAATGGACTGATATATCTGGGGGACTCTGGGAATGGTGGCACGACCCTGGAGTTCCTCTCGCCTTTCCTGTGGAGAGCGCCTCCTCTTTCGATGCGACGGAACACTGGGAATTCTATCCCGAGCACTCAGGGGAAGGATCCCTCCTCTCGAGATAGGAGGCGCAAACGGGGCTCCTCTGAATGTGGGCGGGACTCTCGTGCTTCCTCTCGAGTGGAGACGGGTATGTCAGGGAACTTCTTGAGTTGCAACAACGGTGTGAAGGACCCTTTCGAAGTTCCAGGGGTTAAGTGTGATTAGCCTCCATGCCTCATCGGAAGTGGGCCTCATCTCGCCTGGAGGGGAGAAGCTCCTGGATTTTCTCGAGTTGCGGCAGGTGCTCTCGACTTACGACGGCGACCTCAGGTACCAGCTCTGGTGGCCTCAGGAAAGGCCAATCCCCATGCGAGTTGCTCGGGGGCCTCTCGGGATTCCTCTCCCGTGGATGCCGGGGCCTAAGACCTTGTGTGGAGTTGGTGCCGGAACCTGAGGATTCCTCTCCAGTGCTGACATGGATCTTGGGGTACTTCTGGAGTCTCCCCAGGGGAGTCAGTCCTCGTCTCGAGTGGGGGCATGCACTGTGCGCTTTCCTCGCGACCTGTAGGAGCAGTGTGGCGCTTCCCGTCGCGTGGATCAAGGGATCTGTGGCTTTCCCTCGAGGCTTTCCCACGAGGCTTTCCCACAGGGCTGTCCCACGTGCCACCGTGGTGTGAGTCGATCCTCGGCTTGAAAGTTGAGGCCGTGCAGGGAAAAAAGTTTTCCTGGAATGGACTGAGACATCTGGGGGACTCTGGGAATGGTGGCACGACCCTGGAGTTCCTCTCGCCTTTCCTGTGGAGAGCACCTCCTCTTTAGATGCGACGGAACACTGGGAATTCTATCCCGACCACGCAGGGGAAGGATCCCTCCTCTCGAGCTAGGAGGCGGAAACGGGGCTTCTCTGGATGTGGGCGGGTGTCTCGTGCTTCCTCTCGATTGGAGACGGGTATGTCGGGGAACTTCTTGAGTTGCAGCAAGGGTGTGAAGGACCCTTTGGAAGTTCCAGAGGTTAGGTGTGATTAACCACGAGAAGTCTCAGCGGAAATGGGCCTCATCTGGCCTGGAGGGGAGAACCTCCTGGATTTTCTCGAGTTGCGGCAGGTGCTCTCGACTTATGACGGGGACCTCAGGGACCCGCTCTGGTGGCCTCAGGAAAGTCCAGTCCCCATGCGAGTTGCTCGGGGGCCTCTCGGGATTCCTCTTCCGTCGATGCCGGTCCTAAGACCTTGTGTGGAGTCGGTGCCGGAACCTGACGTTTCCTCTCCAGTGACGACATGGATCTCTGGGTACTTCTGAAGTCTCCCCAGGGGAGTCAGTCCTCGTCTCGAGTGGGGGCATGCACGTGTGCCTTCCTCCCGAGCTGTAGCAGCAGTGTCATGCTTTCCATGGAGTGGATCAAGGGATCTGTGGCTTTTCCTCAAGGCTTTCCCACGAGGATATCCAACGAGGCTTTCCTACAGGGCTGTCCCACGTGCCACCGTCGTGTGAGTCGATCCTCGGCTTGAAAGACGAGGCAGTGCAGGGAAAACAGGTTTCCCTGGAATGGACTGAGACATCTGGGGGACTCTGGGAATGGTGGCACGACCCTGGAGATCCTCTCGCCTTTCCTGTGGAGAGCGCCTCCTCTAGAGATGTGATGGGAACGACGGAATTTTTCCCCGACCACGAAGGGAAAGGATCCCTCCTCTGGAGCTAGGAGGCGGAAACGGGGCTCCTCTGGATGTGGGGGGAACTCTCGTGCTTCCTCTCGAGTGGAGACGGGTATGTCGGGGAACTTCTTGAGTTGCAGCAAGGGTGTGAAGGACCCTTTGGAAGTTCCAGAGTTTAGGTGTGATTAGACTCGAGACGCCTAAGTGGAATTGGGCCTCATCTCACCTGGAGGGGAGAACCTCCTGGATTTTCTCGAGTTGCGACAGGTGCTCTCGACTTACGAAGGGGACCTCAGGGACCCGCTCTGGTGGCCTCAGGAAAGGCCAGTCCCCATGCGAGTTGCTCAGGGGCCTCCCGGAATTCCTCTCCCGTCGATGCCGGTGCGTAAGATTTTGTGTGGAGTCGGTGCCACAACCTGAGGATTCCTCTCCATTGCTGACATGGATCTTGGGTACTTCTTGAGTATCCCCAGGGGAGTCAGTGCTCGTCTCGAGTGGGGGCATGCACGTGTGCCTTTCCTCCCGAGCTGTAGCAGCAGTGTCATGCTTTCCATGGAGTGGATCAAGGGATCTGTGGCTTTCCCACGAGGCTTTCCCACGAGGCTTTCCCACGAGGCTTTCCCACAGGGATGTCCCAGGTGCCACCGTGGTGTGAGTCGATCCTCTGCTTGAAAGTCGAGGCAGTGCAGGGGAAACAGGTTTCCCTGGAATGGACTGAGACATCTGGGGGACTCTGGGAATGGTGGCACGACCCTGGAGTTCCTCTCGCCTTTCCTGTGGAGAGCGCCTCCTCTTGAGATGTGACGGGAACGCCGGAATTTTTCCCCGACCACGAAGGGAAAGGATCCCTCCTCTGGAGCTAGGAGGCGGAAACGGGGCTCCTCTGGATGTGGGGGGAACTCTCGTGCTTCCGCTCGAGTGGAGACGGGTATGTCGGGGAACTTGTTGAGATGCAGCAAGGGTGTGAAGGACCCTTTGGGAGTCCCAGAGGTTAGGTGTTAGCCTCGAGACGCCTCAGCGGAAATGGGCCTCATCTCGCCTGGAGGGGAGAACCTCCTGGATTTTCTCGAGTTGTGGCAGGTGCTCTCGAATTCTGACGGGGACCTCAGGGACCTGCTCCGGTGGCCTCTGGAAAGGCCAGTCCCCATGCGAGTTGCTCGGGGGCCTCTCGGGATTCCTCTCCCGCCGATGCGGGGCCTAAGACCTGGCGTGGATTCGGTGCCGGAACGTGAGCTTTCCTCTCCAGTGCTGACATGGATCATGGGGTACTTCTGGAGTCTCCCCAGGGGAGTCAGTCCTCGTCTCGAGTGGGGGCATGCACGTGGACTTTCCTCTCGAGCCTGTAGCAGCAGTGTCACGCTTCCCTTCGCTTGGATCAAGGGATCTGTGGCTTTCCCTCGACGCTTTCCCACGAGGCTTTCCCACGAGGCTTTCCCACAGGGCTGTACCTCGAGCCACCGTGGTGTGAGTCGATCCTCGGCTTGAAAGGTCGAGGCAGTGCAGGGAAAACAGGTTTCCCTGGAATGGACTGAGACATCTGGGGGACTCTGGGAATGGTGGCACGACCCTGGAGTTCCTCTCGCCTTTCCTGTGGAGAGCGCCTCCTCTTGAGATGCGACGGGAACGCCGGGAATTCTTATCCCGACCAAGCAGGGAAAGGATCCCTCCTCTCGAGCTAGGAGGCGGAAACTGGGCTCCTCTGGATGTGGGCAGAACTCTCGTGCTTCCTCTCGAGTGGAGACGGGTATGTCGGGGAACTTCTTGAGTTGCAGCAAGGGTGTGAAGGACCCTTTGGAAGTTCCAGTAGTTAGGTGTGATTTGCCTCGATTCGCCTCAGCGGAAATGGGCCTCATCTCGCCTCTAGGGGAGAACCTCCTGGATTTTCTCGAGTTGCGGCTAGGTGCTCTCGAATTACGTCGGGGACCTCAGGGACACGCTCTGGTTCCCTCAGGAAATGGCTAGTCCCCATTGCGAGCTTGCTCGGGGGCCTCTCGGGATTCCTCTCCAGTCGATGCCGGGGCCTAAGACCTTGTGTGGAGTCGGTGCCTAGAACCTGAGCATTCTTCTTCCAGTGATGACATGGATCTTGGGGTACTTCTGCAGTCTCCACAAGGGAGTCAGTCCTCGTCTCGAAGTGGGGGCATGCACGTGCGCTTTCCTCCTGAGCTGTAACAGCAATGTGTCACGCTTCCCGTCGCGTGGATCAACGGATACTGTGGCTTTCCCTCGAGGCTTTCCCATGAGGGCTTTTCCACCAGGCTTTCCCACAGGGCTGTCCCATGTGCCACCGTGATGTGAGTCGATCCTCGGCTTGAAAGTCGAGGCAGTGCAGGGAAAACAGGTTTCCCTGGAATGGACTGAGAATTCTGGGTGACTCTGGGAATGGTGACACGACACCTGGAGTTCCTATCGCCTTTCCTGTGGAGAGGGCCTCCTCTTGAGATGCAGACGGGAACACTGGGAATTCTTTCCCGATCACGCAGGGAAAGGATTCCTCCTCTCGAGCTAGGAGGCGGAAACGCGGCACCTCTGGTTGTGGGCGGGACTCTCGTGCTTCCTCTCGAAGTGGAGACGGGTATGTCGGGGAACTTCTTGAGTTGCAGCAAAGGGTGTGAAGGGACCCTTTGGAAGTTCCAGATGTTAGATGTGATTAGCCTCAAGACTCCTCAGCGGAAATGGGCCTCATCTCGCCTGGAGGGGAGAACCTCCTGGATTTTCTCGAGTTGCGACAGGTGCTCTCGACTTACATCGGGGATCTCAGGGACCTGCTCTGGTGGCCTCAGGAAAGGCCAGTCCCCATGCGAGTTGCTCGGGGCCTCTCGGGATTCCTCTCCCGTCGATGCCGGGGCCTAAGAACTTGTGTGGAGTCGGTGCCCAGACCCTGAGGATTCCTCTCCATTGCTGACATGGATCTTGGGGTACTTCTGGAGTCTCTCCAGGGGAGTCAGTCCTCGTCTCGAGTGGGGGCATGCACGTGCGCTTTCCTCCCGAGCTGTAACAGCAGTGTCACGCTTCCCTTCTTGTGGATCAAGGGATCTGTGGCTTTCCCTTGAGGCTTTCCCAGGAGGCTTTCCCTAGAAGTTTTCCCACAGGGCTATCCCACGAGCCACCGTGGTGTGAGTCGATCCACGGCTTGAAAGTCGAGGCAGTGCAGGGAAGACAGGTTTCCCTGGAATGGACTGAGACATCTGGGGGACTCTGGGAATGGTGGCACGACCCTGGAGTTCCTCTCGCCTTTCCTGTGGAGAGCGCCTCCTCTTGAGATGCGACGGGAACGCCGGGAATTCTTTCCCGACCACGCAGGGAAAGGATCCCACCTCTCAATCTAGGAGGCCTAAACGGGGCTCCTCTGTATGTGGGCGGGACTCTCGTGCTTCCTCTCGAGTGGAGTCGGGTATGTCGGGGAACTTCTTCAGTTGCAGCAAGGGTGTGAAGGACCCTTTGGAAGTTCCAGACTTTAAGTGTGAATAGCCTCGAGACGCCTCAATGGAAATGTTCCTCATCTCGCCTGGAGGGGAGAACCTCCCGGATTTTCTCGAGTTGCGGCAGGTGCTCTTGACTTCTGACGGGGACCTCAGGGACCTGCTCCGGTGGCCTCAGGAAAGGCCAGTCCCCATGCGAGTTGCTCGCGGGCCTCTCGGGATTCCTCTCCCGTCGATGCTGGGGCCTAAGACCTGGTGTGGATTTGGTGCCGGAACGTGAGCTTTCCTCTCCAGTGCTGACATGGATCTTGGGGTACTTCTGGAGTCTCCCCAGGGGAGTCAGTCCTCGTCTCGAGAGGGTATGCACGTGCCCTTTCCTCCCTAGCTGTGGCAGCTGTTTGGCACTTCCCTTCGCCTGGATCAAGGGATCTGTGGCTTTCCATTGAGGCTTTCCCAGGAGGCTTTCCCACGAGGCTTTCCCACGAGGCTATCCCTCGAGGCTTTCCCACAGGGCTGTCCCACGTGCCACCGTGGTGTGAGTCGATCCTTGGCTTGAAAGCCGATGCAGTGCAGGGAAAACAGGTTTTCCCTGGAATGGACGGAGACATCTGGGGGACTCTGGGAATGGTGGCACGACCCTGGAGTTCCTCTCGCCTTTCCTGTGGAGAGCGCCTCCTCTTGAGATGCGACGGGAACTTCGGGAATTCTTTCCCGACCACGCAGGGAAAGGATCCCTCCTCTCGAGCTAGGAGGCGGAAACGGGGCTCCTCTGGATGTGGGGTGAACTCTCGTGCTTCCTCTCGAGTGGAGACGGGTATGTCGGGGATCTTCTTGAGTTGCAGCAAGGGTGTGAAGGACCCTTTGGAAGTTCCAGAGGTTAGGTGTGATTAGCCTCGAGACGCCTCAGCGGAAATGGGCCTCATCTCGCCTGGAGGGGAGAACCTCCTGGATTTTCTCGAGTTGCGGCAGGTGCTCTCGGCTTACGACGGGGACCTCAGGGACCCGCTGGTGGCCTCAGGAAAGGCCAGTCCCCATGCGAGTTGCCCGGGGGCCTCTCGGGATTCCTCTCCCGTCGATCCCGGGGCCTAAGACCTTGTGTGGAGTCGGTGCCGGAACCTGAGGATTCCTCTTCAGTTCCAACATGGATCTTGGGGTACTTCTGGAGTCTCCCCAGGGGAGTCAGTGCTCGTCTCGAGTGGGGGCATGTACATGCGCTTTCCTCCCGAGCTGTAGCAGCAGTGTAGCGCTTCCCTTTGTGTGGATCAAGGGATCTGTGGCTTTCTCTCGAGGCTTTCCCACAGAGCTGTCCCGCAGGGCTGTCCCACGTGCAACCGTGGTGTGAGTCGATCCTGGGCTTGAAAGTGGAGGCAATGCAGGGAAAACAGGTTTCCCTGGAATGGACTGAGACATCTGGGGGACTCTGGGAATGGTGTCACGACCCTGGAGTTCCTCTCGCCTTTCCTGTGGAGAGGGCCTCCTCTTGAGATGCGACGGGAACACCGGGAATTCTTTCCCGACCACGCAGGGAAAGGATCCCTCCTCTCGAGCTTGGAGGCGGAAACGGGGCTCCTCTGGATGTGGGCAGAACTCTCATGCTTCCTCTCGAGTGGAGACGGGTATGTCGGGGAACTTCTTGAGTTACAGCAAGGGTGTGAAAGACCCTTTGGATGTTCCAGATGTTAGATGTGATTAGCCTCGAGACGCCTCAGTGGAAATGGGCCTCATGTCGCCTGGAGGGGAGAACCTCGTGGATTTTCTCGAGTTGCGGCAGGTGCTCTCGACTTACGACGGGGACCTCAGTGGACCCGCTCTGGTGGCCTTAGGAAAGGCCAGACCCCATGGGAGTTGCTCGGGGACCTCTCTGGATTCCTCTCCCTTCGATGCCGGGGCCTAAGACCTTGTGTGGATTTGGTGCCGGAACCTGAGGATTCCTCTCCCGTGCTGACATGGATCTTGGGGTGCTTCTGGAGTCTCCCCCGGGGAGTCAGTCCTCATCTCGAGTGGGGGCATGCACGTGCGCTTTCCTCCCGAGTTGTGGCAGCAGTGCGGCGCTTCCATTCGCGTGGATCAAGGGATCTGTGGCTTTCCATCGAGGCTTTCCCAAGAGGCTTTCCCACGAGGCTTTCAAACAGGGCTGTCCCACGTGCCACCATGTAGTGAGTCGATCCTCGGCTTGAAAGCGGAGGCAGTGCAGGGAAAACAGGTTTCCCTGGAATGGACTGGGACATCTGGGGAACTCTGGGAATGGTGGCACGACCCTGGAGTTCCTCTCGCCTTTCCTGTGGAGATCTCCTCCTCTTGAAATGGGACGGGAACTCCGGGAATTCTTTCCCAACCACGCAGGGAATGGATCCATCCTCTCGAGCTAGGTGGTGGAAACGGAGCTCCTCTTTATGTGGGCGGAACTCTCGTGCTTCCTCTCGAGTGGAGACGGGTATGTCGGGGAACTTCTTGAGTTCCAGCAAGGGTGTGAAGGACCCTTTGGATTTTCCAGAGGTTAGGTGTGATTTGCCTGGAGACACCTCAGCAAAAATGGGCCTCATCTCGCCTGGAGGGGAGAACCTCCTGGATTTTCTCGAGTTGCGGCAGGTGCTCTCGACTTACGACGGGGACCTCAGGGATCCGCTCTGGTGGCCTCAGGGAAGGCCAGTCCCCATGAGAGTTGCTCGGGGGCCTCTCAGGATTCCTCTCCAGTCGATGCCGTGGCCTAAGATCTTGTGTGGATTCGGTGCCGAACCTGAGGATACCTCTCCAGTGCTGACATGGATCTTTGGGTACTTCTGGAGTCTCCCCAGGGGAGTCAGTCCTCGTCTCGAGAGGGGGAATGCACGTGCGCTTTTCTCCCGAGGTGTAGCAGCGTGGTCACGCTTCCCTACGCGTGGATCAAGTGATCTGTGGCTTTCCCACGAGGCTTTCCCACAGGGCTGTCCCGCAAGGCTGTCCCACGTGCCACGGTGGTGTGAGTCGATCATGGGCTTGAAAGTCGAGGCAATGCAGGGAAAACAGGTTTCCCTGGAATGGACTGAGACATCTGGGAGACTCTGGGAATGGTGGAACGACCCTGGATTTCCTCTCGCCTTTCCTGTGGAGAGCGCCTCCTCTTGAGATGCGATGGGAACGCCGGGAATTCTTTCCCGAACACGCAGGGAAAGGATCCCTCCGCTCGAGCTAGGAGGGGGAAACGGGGCTTCTCTGGATGTGGGCGGGACTCTCGTGCTTCCTCTCGAGTGGAGACGGGTATTTCGGGGAATTTCTTGAATTGCAGCAAGGGTGTGAAGGACCCTTTGGAAGTTCCAGATGTTAGATGTGATTAGCCTCGAGACGCCTCAGCAGAAATAGGCCTGATCTCGCCTGGAGGGGATAACCTCCAGGATTTTTTCGAGTTGCGGCAGGTGCTCTCAACTTACAACGGGGACCTCAGGGACCCGTTCTGGTGGCCTCAGGAAAGGCCAGACCCCATGCGAGTTGCTTGTGGGCCTCTCGGGATTCCTCTCCCTTCGATGCCGGCGGCCTAAGACCTTGTGTGGATTCGGTGCCGGAACCTGAGGATTCCTCTCCAGTGCTGACATGGATCTTGGGGTACTTCTGGAGTCTCCCCCGGGCAGTCAGTCCTCATCTCGAGTCGGGGGCATGCACGTGCGCTTTCCTCCCGAGTTTGGCAGCAGTGTGGCGCTTCCATTCGCGTGGATCAAGGGATCTGTGGCTTTCCATCGAGGCTTTCCCAGGAGGCATTCCCAGGAGGCTTTCCCACGAGGCTTTCCCACAGGGCTGTCCCACGTGCCACCGTGGTGTGAGTCGATCCTCGGCTTGAAAGTCGAGGCAGTGCAGGGAAAACAGGTTTCCCTGGAATGGACTGAGACATCTGGGGGACTCTGGAAATGGTGTCACGATCCTGGAGTTCCTCTCGCCTTTCCTGTGGAGAGGGCCTCCTCTTGAGTTGCGACGGGAACGCCGGGAATTCTTTCCCGACCACGCAGGGAATGGATCCCTCCTCTCGAGCTAGGAGGCGGAAACGGGGCTCCTCTGGATGTGGGCAGAACTCTCGTGCTTCCTCTCGAGTGGAGACGGGTATGTCGGGGAACTTCTTGAGTTACAGCAAGGGTGTGAAAGACCCTTTGGATGTTCCAGATGTTAGATGTGATTAGCCTCGAGACGCCTCAGTGGAAATGGGCCTCATGTCGCCTGGAGGGGAGAACCTCCTGGATTTTATCGAGTTTGCGGCAGGTGCTCTCGACTTTCGACGGGGACCTCAGGGACCCGCTCTGGTGGCCTCAGGAAAGGCCAGACCCCATGCGAGTTGCTCGGGGGCCTCTCCGGATTCCTCTCCCTTCGATGCCGGGGCCTAAGACCTTGTGTGGAGTCGGTGCCGGAACCTGAGGATTCCTCTCCCAGTGCTGGCATGGATCTTGGGGTACATCTGGAGTCTCCCCCGGGGAGTCAGTCCTCATCTCGAGAGGGAGCATGCACGTGCGCTTTCCTCCCGAGTTGAGGCAGCAGTGTAGCGCTTCCATTCGCGTGGATCAAGGGATTTGTGGCTTTCCATCGAGGCTTTTCCAGGAGGCTTTCCCAGGAGGCTTTCCCAGGAGGCTTTCCCGACAGGGCTGTACCAGTGCCAGTGCTCCGGAAAAAATTCCCGGTGTTTCCGTCGCATCTCAAGAGGAGGTGCTCTCCACAGGAAAGTAGAGGAACTCCAGGCGTCGTGCCACCATTCCAGAGTCCCCCAGATGTCTCAGTCCATTCCAGGGAACCTGTTTTTCCCTGCACTGCCTCGACTTTCAAGCCGAGGATGGACTCACCACCAC
>NW_017212157.1:0-16908 GCF_001704415.2 Capra hircus
CCCTCGTGGCTTTCCCACGAGGCTTTCCCACAGGGCTGTCCCACGTGCCACCGTGGTGTGAGTCGATCCTCGGCTTGAAAGTCGCGGCAGTGCAGGGAAAACAGTTTTTCCCTGGAATGGACTGAGACATCTGGTGGACTCTGGGAATGGCACGACCCTGGAGTTCCTCTCGCCTTTCCTGGAGAGAGCGCCTCCTCTTGAGATGCGACGGGAACGCCCGGATTTCTTTCCCGACCACGCAGCGAAATGATCCCTCCTCTCGAGCTAGGAGGCGGAAACAGGGCTCCTTGGATGTGGCGGACTCTCGTGCTTCCTCTCGAGTGGAGACGGGTGTGTCGGGTAACTTCTTGAGTTGCAGCAAGGGTGTGAAGGATCCTTTGGAAGTTCCAGAGTTTAGTGTGATTAGCCTCGAGGCGCCTCAGCGGAAATGGGCCTCATCTCGCCTGGAGGGAGAACCTCCTGGATTTTCTCGAGTTGCGGCAGGGTGCTCTCGACTTTACGATGGGGACCTCAGGGACCCGCTCTGATTTCCTCAGGAAAGGCCAGTCCCATGCGAGTTGTTTGGGGGCATCTCGGAATTCCTCTCCCGTCAATGCCGGCGCCTTATACCTTGTGTGGAGTCGATGCTGGAACCTGAGAATAACTCTCCAGTGCTTACATGGTTCTTGGGGTACTTCTGGAGTCTCCCAGGTGAGTCAGTCCTCATCTCTAGTGGGGGCATTCATGTGCACTTTCCTCCAGAGCTGTAGCAGCAGTGTCACGCTTCCCTTCGCCAGGATCCAGGGATCTCTGGCTTTATCTGGAGGCTTTCCCACGATGCTTTTTCATGAGGATTTCCCACAGGGCTGTCCCACTTGCCACCGTGGTGTGAGTCGTTCTTCGGATTGAAAGTCGAGGCAGTGCAGGGAAAACAGGTTTCCCTGGAATGGACTGAGACATCTGGGGGCTCTGGGAATGGTGGCACACCCTGGAGTTCCTCTCGCCTTTCCTGTGGAGAGCACCTCCCCTTGAGATGTGACGGAAACACCGGGAATTCTTTCCCGACCACGCAGGGAAAGGATCCCTCCTCTCGAGCTAGGAGGCGGAAACGGGGCTCCTCTGGGTGTGCGCAGGACTCTCGTGCTTCCTCTCGAGTGGAGACTGGTATGTCGGGGGATCTTCTTGAATTGCAGCAAGTGTGTGAAGGACCCTTTGGAAGTTCCAGAGCTTAGGTGTGATAAGATTCGAGACTCCTCAGCGGAAATGGGCCTCATCTCGCCTGGAGGGAGAACCTCCTGGATTTTCTCGAGTTGCGGGCAGGTGCTCTCAACTTACGACGGGTACCTCAGGGACCCGCTCTGGTGGCCTCAGGAAAGGCCAGTCCCCATGGAGTTGCTCGGGGCCTCTCGGTATTCCTCTCACGTCGATGCCGGGGCCTAAGACCTTTTGTGGATTCGGTGCCAGAACCTGAGGATTCCTCTCCAGTGCTGACATGGATCTTGGGGTACTTCTGGAATCTCCCCAGGGGAGTCAGTCCTCGTCTCGAGTGGGGGCATGCACGTGCGCTTTCCTCCGAGCTGTAGCAGCAGTGTCACGCTTCCCTTCGCGATGAACAAGGGATCTGTGGCATTTCCCTCAAGGCTTTCCCACGAGGCTTTCCCACGAGGCTTTCCCGCAGGGCTGTCCCACGTGCCACCGTGGTGTGAGTCGATCCTCGGCTTGAAAGTCGAGGCAGTCCAGGGAAACAGGTTTCCCTGGAATGGACTGAGACATCTGGGGGACTCTGGGAATGTTGGCGTGGAGTTCCTCTCGCCTTTCTGTGGAGAGTGCCTCCTCTTGAGATGCGACGGGAACGCCGGGAATTCTTTCCCGACCACGCAGGGAAAGGATCCCTCCTCTCGAGCTAGGAAGCGGAAAAGGGGCTCCTAAGGATGAGGGCGGCACTCTCGTGCTTCCTCTCGAGTGGAGACGGGTATGTCGGGGGAACTTCTTGAGTTGCAGCAAAGGTGTGAAGGACCCTTTGAAAGTTCCAGAGTTTAGGTGTGATAAGCCTCGAGACTCCTCAGCGGAAATGGGCTCATCTCGCCTGGAGGGGAGAACCTCCTGGATTTTCTCGAGTTGCCCAGGTGCTCTCGGCTTCCGACGGGGACCTCAGGGACACGCTCTAGTGCCCTCAGGAAGGCCGTCCCATGCGAGTTGCTCGTCGGGCCTCTAGGATTCCTCTCCGTCTATGCCGGGGCTGAGACATTGTGTGGAGTCGGTGCTGGAACCTGAGGATTCCTCTCAGTTCTGAACATGGATCTTGGGTACTTCTGGAGTCTCCCAGGGAGTCAGTCCTCGTCGCGAGTGTGGCGTGCACGTGCGCTTTCTTCCGAGCTTTAGCAGCAGTGTCACGCTTTCCCTTTGCGTGGATCAGGGATCTGTGGCTTTCTCAGTAGGCTTTCCACGAGGCTTTCCCACTAGGCTTTTCACAGGGCTCTCCCACGTGCCACTGAGTTCTGAGTCGATCCTCGGCTTGAAGTCGAGCATTGCGGGAAAACAGGTTCCCTGGAATCGACTGAGACACTTGGGGCTCGTGATGGTGGCACGACCTGAGTTCCTCTCTCCTTTCCTGTGGAGAGCGCCTCTTCTTGAGATGGGACGGGAACGCCGGAAATTCTTTCCCGACCACGAAGGGAAAGGATCCTCCTCTCGAGCTATGAGGCTGAAACGGGGCTCTTCTGGTTGTGGGCGGGACTCTCGTGCTTCCTTTCGAGTGGAAACGGGTATGTCGGGAACTTCTTGAGTTGCAGCAATGGTGTGAAGGGCCTTTGGAAGTTCCAGAGGTTAGGTGTGATTAGCCTCGAGATGCTCAGCGCAAATGGTCTCATCTCGCCTGGAGGAGAGAACCTCCTGGATTTTCTCGGAGTTGCGCCAGGTGCTCTCGACTTACGACGGGGACCTCAGGGACCCGCTTTGGTGGCCTCAGGAAAGGCCAGTCCCCATGCGAGTTGCTCGGGAGGCTCTCGTGATGTCTCTCCCTCTCCAATGCTGTCTTGGATCTTGACTGGCCTTTCCTGAGGCCACCAGAGCGGGTCCTGCGGTCCCCATTGTAAGTCGAGAGCACCTGCCGCAACTGGAGAAAATCAAGGATGTTCTCCCCTCCAGCAAAATGAAGCCTATTTCCGCTGACACATCTCAAGGCTAAGCACACTTAAACTCTGGAACTTCCAAAGGGTCCTTCACACCCTTGCTGCAAATCAAGAAGTTCCCCGACATACCCGTCTGCACTTAAGAGGAAGCACGATAGTTCCGCCCACATGCCAGAGGAGCCCCGTTTCCGCCTCATAGCTCGAGAGGAGGATCCTTTCCCTTCGAGGTCGGGAAAGAATTCCCGGCGTTCTCGTCGATCTCAAGAGGAGGCGTCTCCACAGGAAAGGCGAGAGGACTCCAGGGACATGCCACCATTCTCCGAGTCCCCCAGATGTCTCAGTCCATTCCAGGGAAACCTGTTTCCCCGCACTGACTCGACTTTCAAGCCGAGGATCGACTCACACCACCTGTGGCACGTGGGACAGCCCTGTGGCAAAGCTCGTGCGAAAGCCTCGTGGGAAAGCTCGAGGGAAAGCACAGATACCTTGATCCACGAGATGGGAAGCGCGACACTGCTGCTACCGTCGGGGAGGAAAGCGCACGTGCATGACCCCACTCGAGCCGAGGACTGACGCAAGCTTGGGAGACTCCAGAAGTACGCCAAGATCCATGTCAGCATGGAGAGGAATCCTCAGGTTCCGGTCCGACTCCACACAAGTCTTAGGCCCCGGCATAGACGGGAGAGGAATCCTGAGAGGCCCCTAGCACCTCGCATGGGGACTGGCCTTTCCTGAGGTCACCAGAGCGGTCCTGATGTCTCCGTCGTAACTCGAGAGCACCTGACGCAACTCGAGAAAAATCCAGGAGGTTCTCCCCTGCAGGCGAGATGAGGGCCGTTTCCACTGAGGTGTCTCGAGGCTAATCACACGTGAACTCTGGAACTTCAAAAGAGTCTTTCACAGTCATGCTACAACTCAAGAAGTTCCCTGACATACCCGTCTCCACTCAAGAGGAACACGAGGGTCCCGGCCACATCCAGAGGAGCTCCGTTTCCGGCTCGTAGCTCGAGATGAGGGATCCTTTCCTACATGGTCGGGAAAGAATTTCGGCATTTCCCATCGCATCTCAAGAGGAGGCGCTCTCCAAAGGAAGGGGAGAGGAACTGCAGGTCGTGCCACCATTCCAAAGACTCCCCAGATGTCTCAGTCCATTCCACAGGAACCTGTTTTCCCTGCACTGCCTCGGCTTTCACGCCGAGGATCGACTCACACCACCGAGACACGTGGGACAGCCTGTGGGAGAGCCTCGTGGGAAAGACTCGAGGGAAAGTCACAGATCCCTTGGTCCACGCAAGCAGAAGCATGACACTGCTGCTACAGCATGGGAGGAAAGGGCACACTCATGCTCCCACTCGAGACGAGGCCTGAATCCCCCTGGGGAGACTCCAGAGTAGCCAAGATCCATGTCAGCACTGGAAAGGAATCCTCAGGTTCGGCACCGACTGCACACAAGGTCTTAGGCCGACATCGAAGGGAGAGGAATCCGAGAGGCCCGAGCAACTCGCATGGGGACTGGCCTTTCCTCAGGCACCTAAGCGGTACTTGAGGTCCAGGTGTAGTCGAGAGCACCTGCCGCAATCGAGAAAATCAGGAGGTTCTCCCTCCAGGTGAGATGAGCCCATTTCCGCTGAGGCGTCTCGAGGCTAATCACACCTAAACTCTCGAACTTCCAAAGAGTCCTTCAGACCCTTGTTCAACTCAAGAAGTTCCCCAACATACCCGTCGCACTTGAGAGGAAGCAAAGGATCCGCCCATATCCAGTGGAGCCGCTTCTCTGCTCATAGCTCGAGAGAGGGATCCTTTCAGTGCTGGTCGGGAAAGAATTCCTGCATTCCATCGCATCTCAAGAGGAGCGCTCGCCACAGGAAAGGCGAGAGAATCCAGGGTCGTGCCACCATTCCAGATCCCAAGATGTCTCAGTCCATTCCAGGGAAAACTGTTTTCTGGCACTGCTCCACTTTCAAGCCGAGGATCGACTCACACCACGGTTTGCACGAGGGAAAGCCCTGTGGGAAAGCTCGTGGAAAGCGTCGTGGTAAACCTCGAGGAAAGCCACTATCCTTGATCACACGAAGGGAAGCGTGACACTGCTGCTACAGTCTGGAGAAAGCACACGTGCAAGCCCCAACTCGAGACGAGGACTGACTCCCTGGGGAGACTCCAGAAGTACCCAAATCCATGTCAGCACTGGAGAGGAATACTCAGGTTCGGCACCGACACACACAAGGTCTTAGGCCCGGCTACGACGGAGAAGGAATTCCGAGAGCCCCTAGCCACTCGCATGGGGATGACCTTTCCTGAGCCACCAGAGCGGTCCCTGAGGTCCTGTCGTAAGTCGAGGACACCTGCCGCAACTCGAGAAAATCAGGAGTTCTCCCTTTCAGGGAGATGAGGCCATTTCGCTGTGGCGTCACGAGGCTAATCACACTAACCTCTGGAACTTCAAAGGGTCCTTAACACTTGCTGCAACTCAAGAAGTTACCCACATACCCGTCTCCACCGAGAGGAACACGAGAGTCCCACGCACATTCAGAGTAGCCCTGTTTCACCTCCTAGCTCGAGAGGAGGGATCTTTCCTGCGTGTTCGTCAGAATTCCGTTTCCCGTCGCATCTCCAGAGGAGGCGCTCTCCACACGAAAGACGAGAGGAACTCCAGGGTCGTGGCCACATTCCCAGAGTCCCCGATGTGTCTAGTCCATTCCAGGGAAAACTGTTTTCCCTGCACTGCTCGACTTTCAAGCGAGGATCGACTCAACCACTGTAGCACGTTGGACAGCCCTGTGGAAAAGCTCGTGGAAAGCCTCGAGGGAAAGCTCGAGGGAAAGCAGAGATCCCTTGATCCACGCGAAGGGAAGAGTGACACTGCTGCTACAGCTCGGGAGGAAGCGCACGTGCATGACCACTCGAGACGAGGATTTACTCCCTGGGGAGACTCCAGAAGTACCCAAGAACATTTCAGCACTGGAGAGGAATCTCAGGTTATGGCACCGACTCCAAACAAGGTCTTAGCCTGGCATCGATGGAGAGGAATTCGAAAGGCCCTGAGCAACTCACATGGGTATGGCCTTTCCTGACGCACCAGAGCGGGTCCTGAGGTCCCCGTCCTAAGTCGAGAGCACTGCCGCAACTCGAGAAAATCCAGAGGTTCTCCCTCCAGGCGAGATGAGGCCCTTTTCCTCTGAGGCGTCTCGAGCTAACCATACTAACATCTGGAACTTCAAAGGTCTTCACACCCTTGCTGCAACTCAAGAAGTTCCGACATACTGACTCCACTCGAGAGGAAGCACGAGAATCCGCCACATCCAGAGGAGCCCGTTTCGCCTCATACTCGAGGTCAGGTATCCTTTCCTGCATGTCGGGAAAGAATTCCCGGTTTCCCGTCGCATCTCATGAGGAGCGCTCTCCACAGGAAAGGCGAGGAACTCCAGGTCATGCACCATTCAAGAGTCCCCAGATATCTCAGTCTGCCGGGTCCAGCCCGCTGGATCCAGGGAATTCGACGATGGACGGCGTTGTCGTGGAAAGTCTTTTTATTTATTAATGTAAGATTAGATTAAGAAATTATAGTGTAGTAAGAAGATTAACTGAGGAAAAGGCTGAATATCTTGGTTTACGTGGAAGGCCAATAAAATTCAGACAAAGAATTTCACCATCTACGTTGGGCACCAGCCCTGCTTGAATATCTAGGTGCTCACCTTAAGCTCCCTTTGTGCAGGTCTTAAAGCCAGGCAGTAAGTAGACCTGGCGAGCCTCGCGCCCTGGTGAGATTCAGCTGAAGTTAAAGTAAAAAGCAGAGAGAAGGAAAGGAGAGAAGAAGAAAGAGAGAAAAGACACGGGGGAGCCTGAGTCTCAAGAACCAGGCGAGAGACTAGTTCGAGAACTGGTCCGAGAAACTGGCCCATCCTTATTGTTCATAAAGCCTTTATACTTTTGATAAACATGGATTCAATGGATAACAAAAATTATGTAGCGTTTGCACCCCAGACTCTTTCTGTACATCATTTTGTATACAAAAGGTCTCTGGTGATTTACATTACTTCTGGCCAAGAGCTTGTTAAACACTTTTGGCTCTCTTCCTTAATGAATGTTAATTTTGTTTCCTCTGAAGTGTTTTTCTTTAATCTGCATTTCCTTAAATCATTAAAGTTACATCTCTATAAAACAAAGGTGGCAGTGGTTATACAAAGAAGTACTTAACTCAAAGATCTAATGTTCCTAATACCAGGTTACTACTTGTTTTTTTAATATACAACTCTATCTAAAAATAAAGGATATGAAAATTTAGGCAGCAAGCATTGACCCAAAAAATGAAACTTTTAATCAGTCCTATTATAAAGATTTTGACTCCTCGGATGCCCCTACATTCCTAGGATGCTTTAAGCTTCCTGTGCCTCCTGGGGAAAGGAGGCCTCAAACAATCACATGCCCAGCTGTACGAGTCCTGCAGGCAGGCTAGAAAGCATTCAGAGGGGTTTTTGGATTGAAACACTCTTTCAAATGCTGAAGACTAAAGCCTGAATTGACTTTTCCAGAAAATGTCAGAAGAGTGGAAAAGCAGAGCAAAAAAGCCGGCAGATTTTTGTTGGGTATGTGCGTAGGAACTTCCAGAGGGGTCCCTGAAGTCTGAACACACCATGCCTATGTCAGCTTTCTTCCTCATGACGTTATCACGGACGGGAGTCCTCATACTGGTCCAGCATCAGTCCAATCCAGAGGAAACCTGTTTTCCCTGCACTGCCTCGACTTTCACGCTGAGGATCAACTCACACCACGGTGGCACGAGGGAAAGCCTGTGAGAAAGCCTCGTGGGAAAGCCTCCAGGGAAAGCCACAGATCCTTGATCCACACGACGGGAAGCGTGACCCTGCCTGCTACAGCTCGGGAGGAAAGCACACGTGCGTGCACCTCACTTGAGAGGAGGATTGACTCTCCAGGGGAGACTCCAGAAGAACCCCAATATCCATGTAGCACTGCAGAGGAAACCTCAGGTTCCGGCCCCGGACCACACAAGTTGTTCGGCCCGGGCATCAACAGGAGAGTTATCAAGAGAAGCCCCCAGCATCTGGCATGGGACTGGCCTTTGATGAAGCCACCAGAGCGGGTCCCTGACGTCCCCGTCGTAAGTCGGGAGCACCTGCCGCAACTCGAGAAAATCCAGGAGGTTCTCCCTCCAGGCGAGATGAGGCCCATTTCCAATGAGGTGTCTCGAGGCTAATTACATCTAATCTCTGGAACTTCCAAAGGGTCCTTCACACCCTTGCTGCAACTCAAGAAGTTCCCCGACATTCCCATCTCCACTCGAGAGGAAACACGAGGGTCCTGCCCACATCCAGAGTAGCCCGTTTCATCCTCCTAGCTAGAGATGAGGGATCCTTTCCCTGCTTGGTCGGGAAAGAACTTCCGGCATTCCCGTCGCATCTCAGGTGGAGGCGCTCTCCACAGGAAGGGAGAGAGGAACTCCATGGTCGTGCCACCATTTCAAGCGTCCCCAGATGTCTCAGTCCATTCCAGAGGATCTTGTTTTTACAGAGTGCCTAAACTTTCATGCCGAGGATCGCCTCACACCACGGTGGCACGGGGGACAGCCCTGTGGGAAAGCCTCGTGGGAAAGCCTCTAGGAAAAGCCTAGAGGAAAAGCCACAGATCCATTGATCCACGCGACGGGAAGCATGACACTGCTGCTACAGCTCGGGAGGAAGGGGCATGCGCATGCCCCCACTCGAGACGAGGACTGATTCCCCTTGGGAGACTTCAGAAGTATCCCAAAAACATGTCAGCACTGGAGAGGAATACTCAGGTTCTGGCCCCCACTCCACACAAGGTCTTGGGGCCCCGGCATCTACCGGTGAGGAATCCCGAGAGGCCCTCTAGCAACTCACATGGGAACTGGTCTTTCCTAAGGCCAACAGAACGGGTCCCTGAGGTCCCGTCGTAAGTCGAGAGCACCTGCCACAACTCGAGAAATGAAGGAGATTCGCCCCTTCAGGCGAGATGAAGCCCATTTCCACTGAGACGTCTCGAGGCTAATCACACCTAACCTCTGGAACTTCCAAAGGGTCCTTCACACCATAGCTGCAACTCAAGAAGTTCCACGAGAGACCCGTCGCCACTACATAGGAATCACCAGGGTACCACCCACATCCAGAGGAGCCCCAATTCCCCCTCCTAGCTCAATGTGAGGGATCCTTTCCCTGATTGGCCCGGGAAAGAATTCCTGTCGTACCTGTCGCATCTCAAGAGGAGGCACGCTCGCAAGAAAGGTGAGAGGAACTCCAGGGTCGTTCCACCATTTCCAAGAGTCCCCAGAATGTCTCAGTCCTTTACCAGAGGAACTTGTTTACCCTGCACTGCCTCGACGTTCACGGCGGAGGACCGACACACACGATGGTGGCACGTGGGACAGCCCTGTGGGAAAGCCTCGTGGGAAAGCCTCGAGGGAAAACAAGAAACCCTTGATCAACCCAACGGGAAAATTGACTCTGCTCCTAATGCTCGGGAGAAAAGCGCACGTGCATGCCCCCATTGGAGACGAAGATGACTCCCCTGTGGAGACTCCAGTAGTACCCCAAGATCCATGTTAGCACTGGAGAGGAAACCTCAGGTTCGGGCACCGACTCCAAACAAGGTCTTAGGCCCCGTCATCGACCGGAGAGGAATCCCGAGAGGCCCCTTAGCAACTCGCAAGTCGACTGGCATTTCCTGAGTGGACCAGAGCGGGTTACATAAGTCCCGGTCGTAACTGGAGAGCACCTGCTGAAACTCGAGAAAATCGAGGAGGTTCTCCCATGCAGGCGAGATGAGGCCCATTTTCCGCTGAGGCGTCTCGAGTCTAATCACACCTAACCTCTGGAACTTCCAAAGGGTCCATCACACCCTTGCTGCAACTCAAGAAGTTCCACCGACATACCCGTCTCCACACGAGAGGAAGCACCAGAGACCCGCCCACATCCAGAGGAGCCCCGTTTCCGCCTCCTAGCTCGAGAGGAGGGATCCTTTCCCTGCGTAGACAGGAAAGAATTCCTGGCGTTCCTGGCGCATCTCAAGAGGAGGCGCTCTCCACAGGAAAGGCGAGAGGAACTCCAGGGTCGTGCCACCATTCCCAGAGTCCCCCAGATGTCTCAGTCCATTTCAGGGAAACCTGATTTCCCTGCACTGCCTCGAATTTCTAGCCGAAGATCGACTCACACCAGGATGGCACATGAAACAGCCCTGTGGGAAAGCCTCGTGGGAAAGCCACGAGGGAAAGCCACAGATCCCTTGATCCATGCAAAGGAAGCGTGACACTGCTGCTACAGCTCGGGAGGAAAGCGCACGTTCATGCCCCCACACAAGACGATGACTAACTCCCTTGGGAGACTCCAGAAGTACCCCAAGATCCATGTCCACACTGGAGAGGAATCCTCCGGTTCCGGCACCGACTCCACACAAGGTCTTAGGCCCCGGCATCAAAGGGAGAGGAATCCTGAGAGGCCCTCGAGGAACTCGCATGGCTCCTGGCCCTTCCTGAGGCCACTAGAGCGGGTCCCTGAGGTCCCCGTCGTAAGTCGAGAGCACCTGCCGCAACTAGAGAAAATCCAGGAGGTTCTCCCCTCCAGGCGAGATGAGGCCCATTTCCGCTGAGGCGTCTCGACGCTAATCACACCTAACCTCTGGAACTTCCAAAGGGTCCTTCACACCCTAGCTGCAACTCAAGAGGTTCCAGGAGAGACCCGTCGCCACTCCATAGGAATCACCAGGGTACCACCCACATCCAGAGGAGCCCCAATTCCCCCTCCTGGCTCAAGATGAGGGATCCTTTCCCTGATTGGCCGGGAAAAATTCCTGTCGTACCTGTCGCATCTCAAGAGGAGGCACGCTCCACAAGAAAGGTGAGAGGAACTCCAGGGTCGTTCCACCATTCCAAGAGTCCCCCAGATGTCTCAGTCCTTTCCAGAGGAACTTGTTTACCCTTCACTGCCTCGACGTTCACGGGGAGGACTGACTCACACGATGGTGGCACGTGGGACAGCCCTGTGGGAAAGCCTCGTGGGAAAGCCTCGTGGGAAAGCCTCGAGGGAAAACAAGAAACCCCTTGATCAACCCAACGGGAAAATTGACTGTGCTCCTAATGCTCGGGAGAAAAGCGCACGTGCATGCCCCCATTGGAGATGAAGATGACTACCCTGTGGAGACTCCAGTAGTACCCCAAGATCCATGTCAGCACTGGAGAGGAAACCTCAGGTTCGGGCACCGATTCCAAACAAGGTCTTAGGCCCCGTCATCGACCGGAGAGGAATCCCGAGAGGCCCTTAGCAACTCCAAGTCGACTGGCATTACCTGAGCGGACCAGAGCGGGTTACATAAGTCCCGGTCGTAACTGGAGAGCACCTGCTGAAACTCGAGAAAACCCAGGAGGTTCTCCCCTGCAGTCGAGATGAGGCCCATTTCCGCTGAGGCGTCTCGAGTCTGATCACACCTAACCTCTGGAACTTCCAAAGGGTCCTTCACACCCTTGCTGCAACTCAAGAAGATCCCCGACATACCCCTCTCCACTCGAGAGGAAGAACAAGAGTCCCGACCACATCCAGAGGAGCCCCGTTTCAGCCTCGTACCTCGCGGTCAGGTATCCTTTCCCTGTATGTTCCGGAAAGAATTCCCGGTGTTCCCGTCGCATCTCATGAGGAGGCGCTCTCCACAGGAAAGGCGAGAGAAACTCCAGTGTCGTGCCATCATTCCAAGAGTCCCCCAGATATCTCAGTGTGCCGGTGTCCAGCCACGCTGCATCCAGGGAATTCGACGGTATGGACGGCGTTGACGTGGAAAGTCTTGTGTATTTATTAATGTAAGATTAGATTAAGAAATTATAGGGTAGTAAGAAGATTAACTGGAGGAAAAAGGCTGAATAGCTAGGTTTACGCGGAAGGCCAATAAAATTCCCGACAAGGAATTTTCTGGCGGACTCTGGGAATGGTGGCACGACCCTCGAGTTCCTCTGTGACTTTCACACTAGGCTTTCCCACAGGGCTTTCCCACGAGTCTTATCCACAGGGCTGTCCCACGTGCCACCGTGGTGTGAGTCAATCCTCGGCTTGAAAGTCGAGGCAGGGCAGGGAAAACAGGTTTCCCTGGAATGGACTGAGATATCTGGGGGACTCTGGGAATGGTTGCACGACCCTGGAGTTCCTCTCGCCTTTCCTGTGGAGAGCACCTCCTCTTGAGATGCGACGGGACGCCGGGAATTCTTTCCCGACCACGCAGGGAAAGGATCCCTCCTCTCGAGCTAGGAGGCGGAAACGGGGCTCCTCTGGATGTGGGCGGGACTCTCGTGCTTCCTCTCGAGTGGAGACGGGTATGTCGGGGAACTTCTTGAGTTGCAGCAAGGGTGTGAAGGACGCTTTGGAAGTTCCAGATGTCAGATGTGATTAGCCTCGAGACGCCTCGGTGGAAATGGGCCTCATCTCTCCTGGAGGGGAGAACCTCCTGGATTTTCTCGAGTTGCAGCAGGTGCTCTCGACTTACGACGAGGACCTCAGGGACCCGCCCTGGTGGCCTCAGGAAAGTCCAGTCCCCATGCGAGTTGCTCGGGGGCCTCTCGGGATTCCTCTCCCGTCGATGCCGGGGCCTAAGACCTTGTGTGGAGTCGTTCCCGGAATCTGAGGATTCCTCTCCAGTGCTGACATGGATCTTGGGGTACTTCTGGAGTCTCCCCAGCGGAGTCAGTCCTCGTCTCGAGTGGGGGCATGCACGTTAGCATTCCTCCCGAGCTGTAGCAGCAGTGACGCCCTTCACTTCGCGTGGATAAAGGGATCTGTGGCTTTCCCTCAAGACTTTCCCACGAGGCTTCCCACGAGGCTTTCCCACAGGGCTGTCCCACGTACCACCGTGGTGTGAGTCGATCCTCGGCTTGAAAGTCGAGGCAGTGCAGGGTAAAAAGGTTTCCCTGGAATGGACTGAGATATCTGGGGTACTCGGGAATGGTTGCACGACCCTGGAGTTCGTCTCGCCTTTCCTGTGGAGAGCGCATCCTCTTGAGAAGCGACGGGAACGCGGGAATTCTTTCCCGACCACGCAGGGAAAGGATCCCTCCTCTCGAGCTAGGAGGCGGAAACTGGGCTCCTCTGGATGTGGGCGGAACTCTCGAGCTTCCTCTCGAGTGGAGACGGGTATGTCGGGGAACTTCTTGAGTTGCAGCAAGGGTTGAAGGACCCTTTGGAAGTTCCCGAGGTTAGGTGTGATTAGCCTCGAGACGGCTCAGCGGAAATGGGCCTCATCTCGCCTGAAGGAGAGAACCTCCTGGATTTTCTCGAGTTGCGGCAGGTGCTCTCGACTTACGACGGGGACCTCAGGGACCCGCTCTGGTGGCCTCAGGAAAGGCCAGTCCCCATGCGAGTTGCTCGGGGGCCTCACGGGATTCCAATCCCGTCGATGCCAGGGCCTAAGACCTTGCTTGGAGTCGGTGCCGGAACCTGAGGTTTCCTTTCCAGTGCTGACATGGATCTTGGGGTACTTCTGGAGTCTCCCCAGCGGAGTCAGTCCTCCGTCTCGAGTGGGGGGATGCACGTGCGCTTTCATCCCTATTTGTAGCAGCAGTGTTGCGCTTCCCTTCGCGTCAATCAATGGTTCTGTCGCTTTTCCTCGAGGCTTTCCCACGAGGCTTTCCCACAGGGCTGTCCCACGTGCCACCGTGGTGTGAGTCGATCCTCGGCTTGAAAGTGGAGGCAGTGAAGGGAAAACAGGTTTCCCAAGAATGGACTGAGACATCTCGGGAACTCTGGGAATGGTGGCAGGACCCTGGAGTTTCTCTCGCCTTTCCTGTATAGAACGCCTCCTCTTGAGATGCGACGGAAATGCCGGGAATTCTTTCCCCACCACGCAGGGAAAGGATCCCTCCTCTCGATCTTGGAGGCGGAAACGGGGCTCCTCTGGATGTGGGCGGGACTCTCGTGCTTCCTCTCGAGTGGAGACTGGTTTGTCGGGGAACTTCTTGAGTTGCAACAAGGGTGTGAAGGACCCTTTGGAAGTTCCAGTTGTCAGATGTGATTAGCCTCCAGACGCCTCAGCGGAAATGGGCCTCATCTCTCCTGGAGGGGAGAACCTCCTGGATTTTCTCGAGTTGCGGCAGGTGCTCTCCACTTACGACGGGGACCTCAGGGACCCGCCCTGGTTGCCTCAGGAAAGGTCAGTCCCCATGCAGTTACTCGGGGGCCTCTCGGGATTCCTCTCCCGTCGATGCCGGGGCCTTAGACCTTGTGTGGAGTCGGTGCCAGATCCTGAGGATTCCTCTCCAGTGCTGACATGGATCTTGGGGTACTTCTGGAGTCTCCCCAGGGTAGACAGTCCTCGTCTCGAGTGGGGGCATGCACGTGCGATTTCCTCCCGAGCTGTAGCAGCAGTGTCACACTTCCCTTCGCGTGGATCAAGGGATTTGTGGCTTTTCCTCGAGGCTTTCCCAGGAGGCTTTTCCACGAGGCTTTCCTACAGGGCTGTCCCACGAGCCACCGTGGTGTGAGTCGATCCTTGGCTTGAAAGTCGAGACAGTGCAGGGAAAACAGGTTTCCCTGGAATGGACTGAGGCATCTGGGGGACTCTGGGAATGGTGGCACGACCCTGGAGTTCCTCTCTCCTTTCCTGTGGAGAGCGCCTCCTCTTGAGATGCGACGGGAAAGCCGGGGAATTTATTCCCGATCACGCAGGGGAAGGATCCCTCCTCTCGAGCCAGGAGGGGAAACGGGGCTCCTCTGGATGTGGCGGGACTCGCGTGTTTCCTGCTCGAGTGGAAATGGGTATGTCGGGGAACTTCTTGAGTTGCAGCAAGGGTGTGAAAGACCCTTTGGAAGTTGCCAGATGTTAGATGTGATTAGCCTCAAGTCGCCTCAGCGGAAATGGGCCTCATCTCGCCTGGAGGGAGAACGTCCTGGAGGTTTCTCTAGTTGTGGCAGGCACTCTCGACTTACGACGGGGACCTCAGGACCTGCTCTGGTGGCCTCAAGAAATGCCAGTCCCCATTCGAGTTGCTCGGGGGCCTCTCGGGATTCCTCTCCCGTCGATGCCGGGGCCTAAGATCTTGTGTGGAGTCGCTGCCGGAACCTGAGCATTCCTGTCTAGTGCTGACATGGATCTTGGGGTACTTCTGGAGTCTCCCCAAGGGAGTCAGTCCTCATCTCGAGTGGGGGGCCTGCACGTTCGCTTTCCTCCCGAGCTGTAGCAGCAGTGTCGAACTTACCTTCGCGTGGATCAAGGGATCTGTGGCTTTCACTCGAGGCTTTCCCACGAGGCTTCCCACGAGGCTTTCCCACAGGGCTGTCCCACGTGCCACCGTGGTGCGAGTCGATCCTCGGCTTGAAAGTCGAGGCAGTGCAGGGAAAACCGGTTTCCCTGAAATGGACTGAGAAATCTGGGGTCTCTGGGAATGGTGGCACGACCCTGGAGTTCCTCTCGCCTTTCCTGTGGAGAGCGCCTCTTCTTGAGATGCAACGGGAACGCGGGGAATTCTTTCCCCCCACGCAGGAAAAGGATTCCTCCTCTCGAGCCTGGAGACGGAAATGGGGCTCCTCAGTTTGTGGCGGACTCTCGTGCTTCCTCTCGAATGGAGACGGGTATGTCGGGGAACTTCTTGAGTTGCAGCAAGGGTGTGAGGGACCCTTTGTAAGTTCCAGATGTTAGATGTGATTAGCCTCAAGACGCCTCAGCGGAAATGGGCCTCATCTCGCCTGGAGGGAGAACCTCTTGGATTTTCTCGAGTTGCGACAGGTGCTCTCGTCTTACGTCGGGGATCTCAGGGACCCGCTCTGGTGGCCTCAGGAAAGGCCAGTCCCCATGCGAGTTGCTCGGGGGCCTCTCGGGATTCCTCTCCCGTCGATGCCGGGGCCTAAGAACTTGTGTGGAGTCGCGGTGCCAGAACCTGAGTTTCCTCTCCAGTGCTGACATGGATCTTGGGGTACTTCTGGAGTCTCCCCAGGGGAGTCAGTCCTCGTCTCGAGTGGGGCATGCACCTGCGCTTTCCTCCCGAGCTGTAGCAGCAGTGTCATGCTTCCCTTCTCGTGGATCAAGGGATCTGTGGCTTTCCCTTGAGGCTTTCCCTGGAGCTTTCCCAGAATGTTTTCCCACAGGCGCTGTCCCACTGCACCGTGGTGGGGAGTCGATCCTCGGCTTGAAAGTAGAGGCAGTGCAGGGAAACAGGTTTCCCTGGAATGACTGAGACATCTGGGGGACTCTGGAATGGTGGCACGACCCTGGAGTTCCTCTCGCCTTTCCTGTGGAGAGCGCCTCCTCTTGAGATGCGACGGCAACGCGGGGAATTCTTTCCCCACGACGCAGGGAAAGGATCCCTCCTCTCGAGCTAGGAGGCGGAAACGGGGGCTCCTCTGGATGTGGGCGGGACTCACGCCGCTTCCTATCGAGTGGAGACGGGTATGTCGCGGAACTTCTTGAGTTGGGAGCAAGGGTGTGAAGGACCCTTTGGAAGTTCCAGAGGTTAGGTGTGATTAGCCTCCAGAGGCCTCAGCGCAAATGAGCCTCATTTCGCCTGGAGGGGAGAACCTCCTGGATTTTCTCGAGTTGCGGCAGGTGCTCTCGACTTACGACGGGGACCTCAGGACCCGCTCTGGTGGCCTCAGGAAAGCCCAGTCCCCATGCGAGTTGCTCGCGGGGGCCTCTCGGGATTCCTGTCCGTCGATGCCGGGCCTAAGACGATGGTGTGGAGTCGGTGCCGGAACCTGAGGATTCCTCTCCAGTGCTGACATGGATCTTGGGTACTTCGGGAGTCTCCCCAGGGAGTCAGTCCTCATTCGAGTGGGGGCATTGAAGAGCCGCTTTCCTT
>NW_017212158.1:0-16907 GCF_001704415.2 Capra hircus
TGCTTGATTAACCTCAGACACCTCACCGGCAAATGGGGCCTCATACTCGCCGTTGGAGGGGAGAACCTCCTCTGGATTTCTCCGAGTTGCCGCAGGTTCTTTCGACTTACATGAGGCACCTCAGCGACCCGCTCTGGTTGGCCTCAGATAAGGCCTAGTCCCTATGGGAGTTGCTCGGGGGCCCGCTCGCGATTCCTCTCCCGTCGATAGCCGCGTCGAAGCCGGGGCCTAAGATCTTGTGTGGAGTCGCTGCCGGAACCTGAGGTTCCTCTCCAGTGCTGACATGGATCCTTGGGTACTTCTGGAGTTTGCCCACGGGAGTCAGTCCTCGTCTCGAGTGGGGACTTTGCACGTGCGCTTTCATCCCGAGCTGTAACAGCAGTGTCACGCTTCCTTTCGCGTGGATCAAGGGATCTGTGGCTTTTCCCTCGAGGCTTTCCACGAGGCTTTCCCACGAGAGTTTCCCACAGGGCTGTCCCAGGTGCCACTTGGTGTGAGTCGCATCCTTGCTTGAAAGTTGAGGCAGTGGCAGGGAAAAAAGGTTTCCTGGAATGGACTGAGACATCTGGGGGACTCTGGGAATGGTGGCACGACCCTGGAGTTCCTCTCGCTTTTCCTGTGGAGAGCGCATCCTCTTGAGATTTGACGGAAGCCGGGAATTCTTTCCCGAATACGCGGTGAAAGGATCCTCCTCTCGAGCTAGGAGGGAATCGGTGCTCTCTGGATGTGGGCGGGACTCTCGGGCTTCCTCTGAGCGGAGACGGGTATGTCGGGGAACTTCTTGAGTTGCAGCAAGGGTGTGAAGGACCCTTTGGAAGTTCCACAGGTTAGTTATGATTAGCCTCGAGACGCCTCAGTGGAAATGGGCTCATCTCGCATGGACGGCAGAACTCCTGGATTTTCTCGAGTTTTGGCAAGTGCTCTCGACTTACGATGGGGGGACCCGCTCTGGTGGCCTCAGGAAAGGCCAGTCCCATGCGAGTTGCTCGGGCCCTCTCGGGATTCCTCTCCCTTCGTTGCCGGGGCCTAAAAACTTGTGTGGAGTCGGTGCCGGAACCTGAGGATTCCTCCCCAGTGCTGACATGGATCTTGGGGTACTTCTGGAGTCTCCCAGGGGAGTCAGTCCTTGTCTCGAGTGGGGGCATGCACGTGCGCTTTCCTCCCGAGCTGTAGCAGCAGTGTCACGCTTCCCTTCGCGTGGATCAACGGGATCTGTGGCTTTCTCTCGAGGCTTTCCCGCAGAGCTGTCCCATGTGCCACCGTGGTGTGAGTCGATCCTTGGCTTGAAAGTCGAGGCAGTGCAGGGAAAACAGGTTTCCCTGGAAAGGACTGAGACATCTGGGGGACTCTGGTAATGGTGGCAGGAACCTGGAGTTCCTCTCGCCTTTCCTGTGGAGAGCGCCTCCTCTTGAGATGCGACGGGCGCGCCGGGAATTCTTTCCCGACCACGCAGGGAAAGGATCCCTCCTCTCGAGCTAGGAGGAGGAAACGGGGCTCCTCTGGATGTGGGCGGGAGTCTCCTGCTTCCTCTCGAGTAGAGAGGGGTATGTCGGGGAACTTCTTGAGTTGCAGCAAGGATGTGAAGGACCCTTTTGAATTTCCACAGGTTAGGTGTGATTAGCCTGGATATGGCTCAGCAGAAATGGGCCTCATCTCGCCTGGAGGGAAGAACACCTGGATTTTCTCCAGTTGGCGGCAGGTGCTCTCGACTTACTACGGGGACCACAGGGACCCGCTCTGGTGGCCTCAGGAAAGGCCAGTCAAGATCCAAAGACAGCACTGGAGAGGGAGAGACATCACGAGAGGCTCCCGAGCTACTCGCATGGGGACTGGCCTTTCCTGAGGCCACCAAAGCGGGTCCCTGAGGTCCCCGTCGTAAGTCGAGAGCACCTGGCGCAACTCGAGAAAATCCAGGAGGTTCTCCCTCCAGGCGAGATGAGACCCATTTGCGCTGAGGCATCGCGAGGCTAATCACACCTAACCTCTGGACCTTCCAAAGGGCCTTCACACCCTTGCTGCAACTCAAGAAGTTCCCCGACATACCCGTTTACACTGGAAAGGAAGCACGAGAGTCCCGCCCACAACCAGAAGAGCCCCGTTTCAGCCTCATAGCTCGAGAGGAGGGATCCTTTCCCTGCGTGTTCGGGAAAGAATTTCCGGCGTTCCCGTCGCATCTCAAGGAGAGACGCTCTCCACAGGAAAGGCGAGAAGAACTCAGGGTCGTGCCAGCATTCCCAGAGTCCCCAGATGTCTCAGTCGATTCCAGGGAAACCTGTTTTCCCCGCGATGCCTCGACTTTCATGCCGAGGATCGACTCAGACCTAGGTGGCACGTGGGACAGCCCTGTGAAAAGCCTAGTGGGAAAGCCTCATGGGAAAGCCTACAGAGAAAGCCACAGATCCCTGGATCCACGCAAAGGGAAGCGTGACAGCTGCTGCTAAAGCTCGGGAGGAAAGTGCACGGGCACGCCACACTCGCGACGAGGACTGACTCCCCTGGGAGACTACAGAAGTACCCCAAGATCCATGTCAGAACTGGAGAGGAATCCTCAGGTTCCGGCACCGACTCCACACAAGGTCTCAGGCCCCGGCATAGAGGGAGAGGAGTCGCTAGAAGCCCACGAGCAACTCCCATGGGGACGGGCCTTTCCTGAGGGCACTAGAGCGGGTCCCTGAGGTCCCAATCGTAAGTCGAGAGCACCTGCCGCAACTCGAGAAAATCCAGGAGGTTCTCGCCTCCAGGCGAGATGAGGCCCATTTCCGCTGAGGCGCCTCGAGGCTAATCACACCGAACCTCTGGAACTTCCAAAGGATCCTTCACACCCTTGCTGCAATTCAAGAAGATCCCCGACAAACCCGTCTCCACTCGAGAGGAAGCACGAGAGTCCCGCCCACATCCAGAGGAGCCCCGTTTCCGCCTCCTAGCTCGAGAGGAGGGATCCTATCCCTGCGTGTCGGGAAAGAATTCCCGGCGTTCTCGTTGTATCTCAAGAGGAGGCGCTCTCCACAGGAAATGCGAAGAGGAACTCCAGGGTTGTGCCACCGTTCCCAGAGTCCCCTGGATGTCTCAGTCAATTCCAGGGAAACCTGTTTTCCCTGCACTGCCTCGACTTTCAAGCCGAGGATCGACTCACACCACGGTGGCACGTGGGACAGCCCTGTGGGAAAGCCTCGTGGGAGAGCCTCGAGCGGAAATCCACAGATCCCTTGATCCACGCGAAGGGAAGCGCGACACTGCTGCTACAGCTCGGGAGGAAAGCACACGTGCATGCCCCACTCGAGACGCGGACTGACTCCCCTGGGGAGACTCCAGAAGTAACCCAAGATCCATGTCAGCACTGGATAGCAATCCTCAGGTTCCGACAGCGACTCCACACAAGGCCTTAGGCCCCGGCATCGATGGGAGAGGAATCCCGAGAGGCCCCCGAGCAACTCGCATGGGGACTGGCCTTTCCTGAGGGCACCAGAGCGGGTCCCTGAGGTCCCCGTCGTAAGTCGAGAGCACCTGCCGCAACTCGAGAAATTCCAGGAGGTTCTCCCCTCCAGGCGAGTGAGGCCCATTACCGCTGAGGGCTCTCGAGGCTAATCACACCTAACCTCTGGAACTTCCAAAGGGTCCATTCACACCCTTGCTGCAACTCAAGAATTTCCCCGACATACCCGTCTCCACTCGAGAGGAAGCACGAGAGTCCAGGCCCACATACCAGAGGAGCCCCGTTTCCGCCTCCTAGCTCGAGAGGAGGGATCCTTTCCCTGCATCGTGGGTAAAGAATTCCCCACATTGCCGTCGCATCTCAAGAGGAGGCGCTCTCCACAGTAAAGGTGAGAGGAACTCCAGGGTCGTGCCACCATTCCCAGAGTCCCTCAGATGTCTCAGTCCATTCAGGGAAATATTTTTCCCTGCTTGGCTCGACTTTCAAGCCGAGGATCGACTCACACCACGGTGACACGTGGGACAGCCCTGTGGGAAAGCCTCGTGGGAAAGCCTCGTGGGAAAGCCTCGTGGGAAAGCCTCGTGGAATGCAACGTGGGAATGCCTCGAGGGAAAGCCACAGATCCCTTGATCCATCGCGAAGGGAAGCGCGACACTGCTGCTACAGCTCGGGAGGAAAGGGCACGTGCATGCCCCGATCGAGACGAGGACTGACTTCTCGGGGAGACTCCAAAAGTACCCCAAGATCCATGTCAGCACTGGAGAGGAACCTCAGGTTTCGGGCACCGACTCCACACAAGGTCTTAGGCTCCAGCATCGACGGGACAGGAATCCCGAGAGGCCCCCGAGCAACTCGCATGGGGACTGGCCTTTCCTGAGGCCACCATGGCGGGTCCCTGAGGTCCCCGTCGGTAAGTCGAGAGCACCTGCCAAAATTCGAGAAAATCCAGGAGGTTCTCCCCTCCAGGGCGAGATGAGGCCCATTTGCCGCTGAGGCGTCTCAGAGGCTAATCACACCTAACCTCTGGAACTTCCAAAGGGTCCTTCACACCCTTGCTGCACTCAAGAAATTCCCCCGACATACTCGTCTCCACTCGAGAGGAAGCACGAGAGTCCCGCCCACATCCAGACGAGCCCCGTTTCCGCCTCCTAGCTCGAGAGGAGGGATCCTTTCCCTGTGTCGTGGTCGGGAAAGAATTCCCCGCGTTTCCCGTCGGATCTCAAGAGGAGGCGCTCTCCACAGGAAAGGCGAGAGGAACTCCAGGGTCGTGCCACCATTCCCAGAGTCCCCCAGATGTCTCAGTCCATTCCAGGGAAACCTGTTTTCCCTGCACTGCCTCGACTTTCAAGCCGAGGATCGACTCACACCACGGTGGCACGTGGGACAGCCCTGTGGGAAAGCCTCGGGGATAGCCTCGTGGGAAAGCCTCCTGGGAAAGCCTCGAATGGAAAGCCACAGATCCCTAGATCCACGCGAAGGGAAGCGCGACACTAGCTGCTACAGCTCGGGAGGAAAGCGCACGTGCATACCCCATCTGGAGACGAGGACTGACTCCCCTGGGGAGACTCCAGAAGTACCCCAAGATCCATGTTCAGCACTGGAGAGGAATCCTCAGGTTCCGGGCAACATCTGAGCTCTCCACACTAAGGTCTTAGGGCCCCCACCGAGCATGCAGACGGGAGAGGAATCCTCAGAGGAGGTCCACCTTCGGAGGCAAACTCGCATGGGGACTGGCCTTTCCTGAGGCCACCAGAGCGGGTCCCTGAGGTCCCGTCGTAAGTCGAGAGCACCTGCCGCAACTTCGAGAAAATCCAGGAGGTTCTCCCCTCCAGGCGAGATGAGGCCCATTTCCGCTGAGGCGTCTCGAGGCTAATTCACACCTAACCTCTGGAACTTCCAAAGGGTCCTTCACACCCTTGCTGCAACTCAAGAAGTTCCGCCCGACATACCCGTCTCCACTCGAGAGGAAGCACGAGAGTCCCGCCACATCCAGAGGAGCCCCGTTTCCGCCTCCTAGCTCGAGAGGAGGGATCCTTTCCCTGCGTGCGTCGGGAAAGAATTCCCGGCGTTTCCCGTCGCATCTCAAGAGGAGGCGCTCTCCACAGGAAAGGCGAGAGGAACTCCAGGGTCGTGCCACCATTCCCAGAGTCCCCCAGATGTCTCAGTCCATTCCAGGGAAACCTGTTTTCCCTGCACTGCTCGACTTTCAAGCCGAGGATCGACTCACACCAAGGTGGCATCGTGGGACAGCCCTGTGGGAAAGCCTCGTGGGAAAGCCTCCTGGGAAAGCCTCGAGGGAAAGCCACAGATCCCTTGATCCACGCGAAAGGGAAGCGCTGACACTGCTGCTACAGCTCGGGAGGAAAGCGCACGTGCATGCCCCACTCGAAGACGAGGACTGACTCCCCTGGCGGAGACTCCAGAAGTACCCAAGATCCATGTCAGCACTGGAGAGGAATCCTCAGGTTCCGGCACCGACTCCACACAAGGTCTTAGGCCCCGGCATCGACGGGAGAGGAATCCCGAGAGGCCCCCGAGCAACTCGCATGGGGACTGGCCTTTCCTGAGGCCACCAGAGCGGGTCCCTGAGGTCCCCGTCGTAAGTCGAGAGCACCTGCCGCAACTCGAGAAAATCCAGGAGGTTCTCCCCTCCAGGCGAGATGAGGCCATTTCCGCTGAGGCGTCTCGAGGCTATTCACACCTAACCTCTGGAACTTCCAAAGGGTCCTTCACACCCTTGCTGCAACTCAAGAAGTTCCCCGACATACCCGTCTCCACTCGAGAGGAAGCACGAGAGTTCCTGCCCACATCCAGAGGAGCCCCGTGTCCGCCTCCTATCTCGAGAGGAGGGATCCTTTCCCTGCTTGATCAGGGAAAGAATTCCCGGCGTTCCCGTCGCTATCTCAAGAGGAGGCGCTCTCCACAGGAAAGGCGAGAGGAACTCCAGGGTCGTGCCACCATTCCCAGAGTCCCCCAGATATCTCAGTCCATTCCAGGGAATCCTGTTTTCCCTGCACTGCCTCGACTTTTCAAGCCGAGGATCGACTCACACCAAGGTGGCACGTGGGACAGCCCTGTGGGAAAGCCTCGTGGGAAAGCCTCGTGGGAAAGCCTCGAGGAAAGCCACAGATCCCTTGATCCAAGCGAAGGGAAGCGTGACACTGCTGCTACAGCTCGAGAGGAAAGCGCACGTGCAGGCCCCACTCGAGACGAGGACTGACTCCCTGGGGAGACTCAGAAGTACCCCAAGATCTATGTCAGCACTGGAGAGGAATTCTCAGGTCCCGCACCGATGCCACACAAGGTCTTAAGCCAGCGTGACACTGCTGCTACAGCTCGAGAGGAAAGCACACGTGCAGCCCCATCGAGACGAGGACTGACTCCCCTGGGGAGACTCAGAAGTACTCCAAGTTCCATGTCAGCACTGGAGAGGAATCCTCAGTTTCCGGCACCGACTCCACACAATGTTTTAGGCCCCGACTTACGACGGGAGAGGAATCCCAAGAGGCCCCCGAGCAACTCGAATGGGTACTGGCCTTTCCTGAGGCCACCAGAGCTGGTCCCTGAGGTCCCCGTCGTAAGTCGAGAGCACCTGCCGCAACTCGAGAAAATCCAGGAGGTTCTCCCCTCCAGGCGAGATGAGGCCCATTTCAGCTGAGGCGTCTCGAGGCTATTCACACCTAACCTCTGGAACTTCCAAAGGGTCCTTCACACCCTTGCTGCAACTCAAGAAGTTCCCAGGACATACCCATCTCCACTCGAGAGGAAGCACGAGAGTCCCGCCCACATCCAGAGGAGCCCCTGATTCTGCCTGCTAGATCGATGGAGGGATCCTTTACCTGCGTGCTCGGGAAAAAATTCCCGGCGTTTCCCTCGCATCTCAAGAGGAGGCGCTCTCCACAGGAAAGGTGAGAGGAACTCCATGCGTCGTGCCACCATTCCCAGAGTCCCCCAGATGTCTCAGTCCATTCCAGGGAACCTGTTTTCCCTGCACTGCCTCCACTTTCAAGCCGAGGATCGACTCACACCACGGTGGCACGTGGGACAGCCCTGTGGGAAAGCCTCGTGGGAAAGCCTCTGGAAGCTCGAGGGAAAGCCACAGATCCCTTGATCCACGCGAAGGGAAGCGTGAACACTGCTGCTACAGCTCGGGAGGAAAGCGCACGTGCATGCCCCAACTCGAGACGAGGACTGATTCCCCTGGGGAGACTCCAGAAGTACCCCAAGATCCATGTCAGCACTGGAGAGAAATCCTCAGGTTCCGGTACCGACTCCACACAAGGTCTTAGGCCCCGGCATTGACGGGAGAGGAATCCCGAGAGGCCCCCGAGCAAACTCGCATGGGGACTGGCCTTTCCTGAGGCCACCAGAGCGGGTCCCTGAGGTCCCCGTCGTAAGTCGAGAGCACCTGCCGCAAGCTCGAGAAAATCCAGGAGGTTCTCCCCTCCAGGCGAGATGAGGCCCATTTCCGCTGAGGCGTCTCGTGGCTAATCACATCTAACATCTGGAACTTCCAAAGGGTCCTTCACACCCTTGCTGCAACTCAAGAAGTTCCCCGACATACCCGTCTCCACTCGAGAGGAAGCACGAGAGTTCTGCCCACATCCAGAGGAGCCCCGTGTCCGCCTCCTATCTCGAGAGGAGGGATCCTTTCCCTGCTTGATCAGGGAAAGAATTCCCGGCGTTCCCGTCGCATCTCAAGAGGAGGCGCTCTCCACAGGAAAGGTGAGAGGAACTCCAGGCGTCGTGCCACCATTCCCAGAGTCCCCCAGATTTCTCAGTCCATTCCAGGGAACCTGTTTTCCCTGCACTGCCTCGACTTTCAAGCCGAGGATGGACTCACACCACGGTGGCACGTGGGACAGCCCTGTGGGAAAGCCTCGTGGGAAAGCCTCGGAAAGCCTCGATGGGAAAGCCACAGATCCCTTGATCCACGCGAATGGAAGCGCACACTGCTGCCTACAACTCGGGAGGAAAGCGCACGTGCATGCTCCCTCTCGAGATGAGGACTGACTTCCCGGGGGAGACTCCAGAAGTACCCCAAGATCCATGTCAGCACTGGAGAGGAATCCTCAGGTTCCGGCACCGACTCCACACAAGGTCTTAGGCCCCGGCATCGAAGGGAGAGGAATCCGGAGAGGCCCCCGAGCAACTCGCATGGGGTCTGGCCTTTCCTGAGGCCACCAGAGCGGGTCCCTGAGGTCCCCGTCGAAAGTCGAGAGCACCTGCCGCAACTCGAGAAAATCCAGGAGGTTCTCCCCATCCAGGCGAGCATGAGGCCCATTTCCAGCTGAGGCGTCTCGAGGCTAATCACATCTAACATCTGGAACATCCAAAGGGTCTTTCACACCCTTGCTGTAACTCAAGAAGTTCCCCGACATACCCGTCTCCACTCGAGAGGAAGCACGAGAGTTCTGCCCACATCCAGAGGAGCCCCGTTTCCGCCTCCTAGCTCGAGAGGAGGGATCCATTCCCTGCGTGGTCGGGAAAGAATTCCCGGCGTTCCCGTCGCATCTCAAGAGGAGGCCCTCTCCACAGGAAAGGCGAGAGGAACTCCAGGGATCGTGACACCATTTCCCAGAGTCCCCCAGATGTCTCAGTCCATTCCAGGGAAACCTGTTTTCCCTGCACTGCCTCGACTTTCAAGCCGAAGGATCGACTCACACCACGGTGGCACGTGGGACAGCCCTGTGGGAAAGCCTCGTGGGAAAGCCTCCTGAGAATGCCTCCTGGGAAAGCCTCGATGGAAAGCCACAGATCCCTTGATCCACGCGAATGGAAGCGCCACACTGCTGCCACAACTCGGGAGGAAAGCGCACGTGCATGCCCCCACTCGAGATGAGGACTGACTGCCCCGGGGAGACTCCAGAAGTACCCCAAGATCCATGTCAGCACTGGAGAGGAATCCTCAGGTTCCGGCACTGAATCCACACAAGGTCTTAGGCCCCGGCATCGGAAGGGAGAGGAATCCCGAGAGGCCCACGAGCAACTCGCATGGGGTCTGGCCTTTCCTGAGGCCACCTAGAACGGGTCCCTGAGGTCCCCGTTGTAAGTTGAGAGCACCTGCCGCAACTCGAAAAAATCCAGGAGGTTCATCCCCTCCAGGCGAGATCAGGCCTATTTCCGCTGAGGCGTCTCGAGGCTAATCACATCTAACATCTGGAACTTCCAAAGGGTCCTTCACACCCGTTGCTGCAACTCAAGAAATTCCCCGACATACCGTCTCCACTCGAGAGGAAGCACGAGAGTCCGCCCACATCCAGAGGAGCCCCGTTTCCGCCTCCTAGCTCGAGCGGAGGGATCCTTTCCCTGCGTGTTCGGGAAAGAATTCCCGGCGTTCCCATCGCATCTCAAGAGGAGGCGCTCTCCACAGGAAAGGCGAGAGGAAATCCAGGGTCGTTGCCACCATTCCCAGAGTCTCCCAGATGTCTCAGTCCATTCCAGGGAAACCTGTTTTCCCTGCATTGCCTCGACTTTCAAGCCCATGGATCGACTCACACCACGGTGGCACGTGGGACAGCCCTGCGGGACAGCCCTGTGGGAAAGCCTCTGTAGGGAAAGCCACAGATCACTTGATCCACGCGTAGGGAAGCGTGACCACGCTGCTACACCTCGGGAGAAAGCGCACGTGCATTCCCCCTCTCGAGACGAGGACTGACTCCCCTGGGGAGACTCCAGAAGTACCCAAAGATCCATGTCAGCACTGGAGAGGTATCCTCAGGTTCCGGCACCGAATCCACACAAGATCTTAGGCCACGGCATCGACTGGAGAGGAATCCTGAGAGGCCCCGAGCAACTCGTCATGGGGACTGGCCTTCCCTGAGGCCACCAGAGCGGATCCCTGAGGTCCCCGTCGTAAGTCGAGAGCACCTGCCGCAACTCGAGAAAATCCAGGAGGTTCTCCCCTCCAGGCGAGATGAGGCCCATTTTCGCTGAGGTGTCTCCGAGGCTAATCACACCTAACCTCTGGAAATTCCAAAGGGTCCTTCACACCCTTGCTGGAACTCAAGAAGTTCCCCGACTTACCCGTCTCCACTCGAGAGGAAGCACGAGAGTTCCGCCCACATAAAGAGGAGCTCCGTTTCCACCACCTAGCTCGAGAGGAGGGATCCATTTCCCTGCGTGGTCGGGAAAGAATTCCCGGAGTTCCCGTCGCATCTCAAGAGGAGGAGATCTCCACAGGAAAGGCGAGAGGAACTCCAGGGTCGTGCCACCATTCCCAGAGTTCCCCAGATGTCCCAGTCCATTCCAGGGAAACCTGTTTTTCCCTGCACTGCCTCCACTTTCAAGCCGAGGATCGACTCACTACAATGGTGGCACGTGGGACAGCCCTGTTTGGAAAGCCTCGTGGGAAAGCCTCTTGGGAAAGCCTCGATGGGAAAGCCACAGATCCCTTGATCCACGCGAATGGAAGCGCCGCACTGCTGCCACAACTCGGGAGGAAAGCGCACGTGCATGCCCCACTCGAGATGAGGACTGACTCCCCGGGGGAGACTCCAGAAGCACCCCAAGATCCATGTCAGCACGGGAGAGGAATCCTCAGGTTCCGGCACCAAATCCACACAAGGTCTTAGGCCCCGGCATCGAAGGGAGAGGAATCCGGAGAGGTCCCCGAGCAACTGCCATGGGGTCTGGCCTTTCCTGAGGCCACCAGAGCGGGTCCCTGAGGTCCCCGTCGTAAGTCGAGAGCACCTGCCGCAACTCGAGAAAATCCAGGAGGTTCTCCCCTCCAGGCGAGATGAGGCCCATTTCCACTGAGGCGTCTCGAGGCTAATCACATCTAACATCTGGAACATCCAAAGGGTCTTTCACACCCTTGCTGTAACTCAAGAAGTTCCCCGACATACCCGTCTCCACTCGAGAGGAAGCATGAGAGTTCTGCCCACATCCAGAGGAGCCCCGTTTCCGCCTCCAGCTCGAGAGGAGGGATCCTTTCCCTGCGTGGTCGGGAAAGAATTCCCGGTGTTCCCGTCGCATCTCAAGAGGAGGCCCTCTCCACAGGAAAGGCGAGAGGAACTCCAGGGTCGTGACACCATTCCCAGAGTCCCCCAGATGTCTCAGTCCATTCCAGGGAAACCTGTTTTCCCTGCATTGCCTCCACTTTCAAGCCCAGGATCGACTCACACCACGGTTGCACGTGGGACAGCCCTGCGGGACAGCTCTGTGGGAAAGCCTCGAGAGAAAGCCACAGATCCCTTGATCCACACAAAGGGAAGCGCTACACTGCTGCTACAGCTCGGGAGGAAAGCGCATGTACATGCCCCCACTCGAGACGAGCACTGACTCCCCTGGGGAGACTCCAGAAGTACCCAAGATCCATGTTGGAACTGAAGAGGAATCCTTCAGGTTCCGGCACCGACTCCACACAAGGTCTTAGGCCCCGGGATCGACGGGAGAGGAATCCCGAGAGGCCCCCGAGCAACTCGCATGGGGACTGGCCTTTCCTGAGGCCACCAGAGCGGGTCCCTGAGGTCCCCGTCGTAAGCCGAGAGCACCTGCCGCAACTCGAGAAAATCCAGGAGGTTCTCCCCTCCAGGCGAGATGAGGCCCATTTCCGCTGAGGCGTCTCGAGGCTAATCACACCTAACCTCTGGAACTTCCAAAGGGTCCTTCACACCCTTGCTGCAACTCAAGAAGTTCCCGACATACCCGTCTCCACTCGAGAGGAAGCACGAGAGTTCACCCCACATCCAGAGGAGCCCCGTTTCCGCCTCCTAGCTCGAGAGGAGGGATCCTTTCCCTGCGTGGTCGGGAAAGAATTCCCGAAGTTCCCGTCGCATCTCAAGAGGAGGCGCTCTCCACAGGAAAGGCGAGAGGAACTCCAGGGTCGTGCCACCATTCCCATAGTCCCCCAGATGTCTCAGTCCATTCCAGGGAAACCTGTTTTCCCTGCACTGCCTCGACTTTCAAGCCGAGGATCGACTCACACAACGGTGGTACGTGGGACAGGCCTGTGGGAAAGCCTTGTGGGAAAGCCTCGGGGAAAGCCTCGAGGGAAAGCCACAGATCCCTTGATCCACGCGAAGGGAAGCGTGACACTGCTGCTACAACTCGGGAGGAAAGCGCACGTGCATGCCTCCACTCGAGACGAGGACTGACTCCCCTGGGGAGACTCCAGAAGTACCCCAAGATCCATGTCAGCACTGGAGAGGAAAGCTCACGTTCCGGCACCGAATCCACACCAGGTCTTAGGCCCCAGCATCGACGGGAGAGGAATCCCGAGAGGCCCCGAGCAACTCGCATGTGGACTGGCCTTTCCTGAGGCCACCAGAGCGGGTCCCTGAGGTCCCCGACGTAAGTCGAGAGCACCTGCCGCAACTCGAGAAAATCCAGGAGGTTCTCCCCTCCAGGCGAGATGAGGCCCATTTCCACTGAGGCGTCTCGAGGCTAATCACATCTAACATCTGCAACTTCCAAAGGGACCTTCACACACTTGCTGCAACTCAAGAAGTTCCCCGATATACCCGTCTCCACTCGAGAGGAAGCACGAGAGTCCCGCCCACATCCAGAGGAGCCCCGTTTCCGCCTCCTAGCTCGAGAGGAGGGTTCCTTTCCCTGCGTGGTCGGGAAAGAATTCCCAGCGTTCCCGTCGCATCTCAAGAGGACCCGCTCTCCACAGGAAAGGTGAGAGGAACTCCAGGGTCGTGCCACCATTCCCAGAGTCCCCCAGATGTCTCCGTCCATTCCAGGGAAACCTGTTTTCCCTGCACTGCACTCGGCTTTCAAGCCAAGGATCGACTCACACCACGGTGGCACGTGGGACAGCCCTGTGGGAAAGCCTCGAGGGATAGCCCTCGTGGGAAAGCCTCCTGGGAAAGCCTCAATGGAAAGCCACAGATCCCTTGATCCACGCGAAGGGAAGTGCAAACAGCTGCCACAGCTAGGGAGGAAAGGCGCACGTGCATACCCCTCTCGAGACGAGGACTGACTCCCCTGGGGAGACTCCAGAAGTACCCCAAGATCCATGTCAGCACTGGAGAGGAAAGCTCACGTTCCGGCACCGAATCCACACCAGGTCTTAGGCCCCGCATCGACGGGAGAGGAATCCCGAGAGGCCCGCGAGCAACTCGCATGGGGACTGGCCTTTCCTGAGGCCACCGGAGCAGGTCCCTGAGGTCCCCGTCAGAAGTCGAAGAGCACCTGCCGCAACTCGAGAAAATCCAGGAGGTTCTCCCCTCCAGGCGAGATGAGGAACATTTCCGTCTGAGGCGTCTCGAGGCTAATCACACTAACCTCTGGAACTTCCAAAGGGTCCTTCACACCCTTGCTGCAACTCAAGAAGTTCCCCGACATACCCGTCTCCACTCGAGAGGAAGCACGAGAGTTCCGCCCACATCCAGAGGAGCCCCGTTTCCAGCCTCCTAGCTCGAGAGGAGGGATCCTTTCCCTGCGTTGGTCGGGAAAGAATTCCGGCGTTCCCGTCGCATCTCAAGAGGAGGCGCTCTCCACAGGAAAGGCGAGAGGAACTCCAGGTCGTGCCACCATTCCCAGAGTCCCCCAGATGTCTCAGTCCATTCCAGGGAAACCTGTTTCCCTGCACTGGCCTCGACTTTCAAGCGAGGATCGACTCACACCACGGTGGCACGTGGGACAGCCCTGTGGGAAAGCCTCGTGGGAAAGCCTCGTGGGAAAGCCTCGAGGGAAAGCCACAGATCCCTTGATCCACGCGAAGGGAAGCGTGACACTGCTGCTACAGCTCGGGAGGAAAGCGCACGTGCATGCCCCCACTCGAGACGAGGACTGACTCCCCTGGGGAGACTCCAGAAGTACCCCAAGATCCATGTCAGCACTGGAGAGGAATCCTCAGGTTCCGGCACCGACTCCACACAAGGTCTTAGGCCCCTGGCATCGACGGAGAGGAATCCCGAGAGGCCCCCGAGCAACTCGCATGGGGACTGGCCTTTCCTGAGGCCACCAGAGCGGTCCCTGAGGTCCCCGTCGTAAGTCCGAGAGCACCTGCCGCAACTCGAGAAAATCCAGGAGGTTCTCCCCTCCAGGCGAGATGAGGCCCATTTCCGCTGAGGCGTCTCGAGGCTAATCACATCTACAACTCTGGAACTTCCAAAGGGTCCTTCACACCCTTGCTGCAACTCAAGAAGTTCCCCGACATACCCGTCTCCACTCGAGAGGAAGCACGAGAGTTCCCCCCACATCCAGAGGAGCCCCGTTTCCGCCTCCTAGCTCGAGAGGAGGGATCCTTTCCCTGCGTGGTCGGGAAAAATTCCCGCGTTCCCTCACATCTCAAGAGGAGGCGCTCTCCACAGGAAAGGCGAGAGGAACTCCAGGGTCGTGCCACCATTCCAGAGTCCCCCAGATGTCTCAGTCCATTCCAGGGAAACCTGTTTTCCCTGCACTGCCTCGTCTTTCAAGCCGAGGATCGACTCACACGCGGTGGCACGTGGGACAGCCCTGTGGGAAAGCCTCGTGGAAAGCCTCGTGGGAAAGCCTCGAGGAAAAGCCACAGATCCCTTGATCCACTCGAAGGAAAATGACACTGCTGCTACAGCTCGGAAGGAAAGCACACTGCATGCCCCACTCGAGACGAGGACTGACTCCCCTGGGAGACTCCAGAAGTACCCAGAGATCCATGTCAGCACTGGAGAGGAAACCTCAGGTTCCGGCACCGACTCCACACAAGGTCTTAGGCCGGCATCGACGGAAGAGGAATCCCGAGAGGCCCCGAGCAACTCGCATGGGGACTGGCTTTCCTGAGGCCACCAGAGCGGGTCCCTGAGGTCCCCGTCATAAGTCGAGAGCACTGCCGCAACTCGAGAAAATCCAGGAGGTTCTCCCCTCCAGGCAGATGAGGCCCATTTCCGCTGAGGCTTCTCGAGGCTAATCACACCTAACCTCTGAACTTCCAAAAGGGTCCTTCACACCCTTGCTGCAACTCAAGAAGTTCCCGACATACCGTCTCCACTCGAGAGGAAGCACGAGACACCCGCCCACATCCAGAGGAGCCCCGTTTCCGCCTCCTAGCTCGAGAGGAGGGATCCTTCCTTTCCCTTCGTGGTCGGGAAAGAAGCATTCCGAGTTCCCGTGCCATCTCAAGAGGAGGCGCTCTCCACAGGAAGCGAAGGAACTTCCATGGTCGTGCCCCCATTCCCAGAGTGCCCCACGTGTCTCAGTCCATTCCAGGAAACCTGATTTTCCCCCTGCACTGCTCCCGACTTCAGCCGAGGATCGACTCACACCACGGTGGCACGTGGAACACGGCAACCTCGTGGGAAAGCCTCGTGGGAGAAGCCTCGAGGAAAGCCACAGACTCACTTGATCCACCGGCGACAGGGACAAGCGCTAACACTGCTGCTACAGCACGGGAGAAAATGCTACGTCATGCCCCACTTCGGACCGATGACGCCCTCTGGGGAGACTCAGATAATCCCCCCAAGATCCATGTCAGCACTGGAGAGGAATACTAGGTTCCGGCGCTGCTCCACACAAGGTCTTAGGCCCGGATCGACGGGAGAGATCCCTGAGAGGCCCCCGGCAACTCGCTGGGGACGGCCTTCTCCTGAGGCCACCAGAGTGGGTCCTGAGTCCCCCCGTACGTAAGTCGAGATACACCTGTCCAGCACTCGAAGAAATCAGGAGGTTTCGCACCAGCAGATGAGCCCATTCCGTGCGCGTCTCGAGCTCTACACACCTAAACTTCTGGAATCTAAGGTTCTTCACACCTTGCTGCAACTCAAAGTTCTACGAATACCCGTTCACTAGAGAGGGAAGCACTAGAGGTTGCCAACCTCACACTGAGGAGCACTCGTTTCGCATCTCTGCTCGAGATTGGGGGAGAGGAAAGATCTTTCCTTCGTGTCGGGAAAGAATTCCGCGGTTCCCTCTGCATACTCAAAGGAGCCCTCACGAGAAAGGCAGTAGAAACTCCGGGTCGTGCCACACATTCCCAAGTCCCCAGATGTCTCAGTCATTCCATGGAAACACTGTTTCCCTGACGCCCTCGACTTTTCAAGCCGAGATCGACTCACACGCACGCGTGCAACTGACAGCCCTGTGGGAAAGCCTCGTGGGAAAGCCTCAGGGAGCCGAGAGAATCCACAGATCCTTGATCCACCGCGAAGGAAGCGCTGAACACTTGCAGCAGCTCGGGAGAAATCGCACGTGACGCCACCCACAGTCGAGACCAGGATGACTACCCTGCGGGAAACTCCAGAAGACCCCAAGATCCATGTCATCACTGAGAGAATCCTCAGTTCGGGCACTGACACAGACACAAAGGCTTAGGACCCCAGGATCGACGGGAGATGAATCGAGAGGCCCCCGAGCCATGCGCATGGGGACTGGACCTTTCCTGGGCCACCAGAGGGGACCCTGAGTCCCCGTCGTAAGTCGAGAGCACCTCCGCACTCGAGAAAATTCAGGAGGTTCTCCCCTCCCAGCGAGATGGGCGAATTTTTGCTGAGGCGTCTCAGGGTATACAGACCTAACCTTGCAAACTTCAAAGGGTTCCTTCAACACC